>NW_027185761.1:5159926-5205225 GCF_028583685.1 Petaurus breviceps papuanus | reverse complement strand
AACTGGCCATGTAACTGGGCAAGTTACTTGACCCCAATTGCTTAAAAAAAAAAAAAGAAATGAAAGGAAAAATTCTAGGATGATAGATTGGAAGGTAGAAGAGAACTTTAAGTTATCTAGTTCGAGTATTTCATTATATAAATTAGAAAACTAGATTCAATAGAAATCCAAAGTCATATTCTTAGTCACAGAGACACTATTTGTATGCATGATATTTGCCTTTGGCAATACTCTGTACTGTACTGCAATAATAGCTAGAATTTATTAACACTTCATGGTATGCAAAACTTTTTACAGATTTGAAACTCACACAACTAATGACTTACAACAACTCTCTGATAGATGTAATATTATTACCTTCATTTTATTGATGAGTAAATTAAGATATAGAAAGGTTTTGGATTTTCTTAGCTTAAAATTTCATTCTCAACCCACTGTGTCAACTAGCCCCCTAGATAACATATTTTCTTTTTTAAAATTTTCAATAATGTTTTAATTTTTCCAATTAAATGTAAAGACAATCTTTTACACTTTTTTAAATTTTGAGATCCATGTTCTCTCCCTCCTTATCTGTCCTCTGAGAGAGAGCAAGAAATTTAATATAGATCATGCATGTTATACATGCAAAACATATTTTCATATTAGTCATGTTATGTAAGAAAATACAGGCTAAATTAAAAAAATATTAAAACTAAACAATATTATTCATCGATCTGCATTCAGAATCCATAAACTCTTTCTCTGGAAGTAGATCATATTTTTCATCATGAAACTTTTGTAATTGTCTTTGATGATCATATTGCTGAGAATAGCTAAGTCATTCACTGTTAATCACTTTACAGTATTTTGTTACTGTGTATGATATTCTCCTGGTTCTGCTCACTTCTCTCTGCATCAGTTCAGTAAAGTCTTCCAAGGTTTTTCTAAACACATTCTGCTCGTCATGTTTTTTTTTTTATAGCACAATAGTATTTAATTACAATCACATGCCACTTCTTCAGCCATTTGCCAATTGATAGACATCCCCCACTTTACCATCCTTTGCCACCACAAAAAGAGCTGTTACATGTTTGTGCAGGTAGATTTTTTTCCTCTTTAATCCTTATTTTGTAATACATACATGGTAATGCTATTGCTAAATCAAAAAGCACGTGCAGGTTTAAAGGCCTTTAAGCATAGTTACAAATTTATCTCCAGAATTGTTGGATCAGTCAACAATTCCACAAGCAGTGTATTGGTGTCCCAATTTTCCCCCATCCTCTCCAACAATTATTTTCCTATTCTGACATATTAGTTACTCTGATAAGTGCAAGGTGGTATCTCAGAGACAAATTTTATTTGTATTTCTCTAATAAATAGTGATTTTGAGCATTTTTATCATTTGTTTATAGTTAGGTCTGATTTCTTTTTCTGAAACCTGCCTGTTCATACTTTTTTCCCATTTATTAATTGGGTAATGATTTGTTTTCTTATGAATTTGACTTAGTTCTCTATATATTTGACAAATAAGGCCTTTATCAGAGATAATGAAAAAAAAATTGTTCCTAGTCTTCTGCTTTCCTTCTAATCTTAGCTACATTGGTTTTGTTTGAAAAGAAGCATTGCCATTTAATATAATCAAAATTTTCTATTTTCTAGTAATATTTTCCATGTCTTTAGTCATGAATTGTTCAGTCCTCCATAGATCTGATAGCTAAAGTACTCCATGATCTCCCCCCCCCATTTGCTTATGGTATCACTCTTTATGAATTAATCATGTAGCTGTTATAATCTTCAGTTGGTATATTGTGTCAGATGTTGGTCTGTAGTCAATTTATGCCAATTTTTTTCCAGTTTTCTAAGCACTTTATGTCAAATAATGAGTCCTTGTCCCAGAAATTTGGATCTTTGGGTTGACCAAACACTAGATTACTGTGGTCATTTACTTCTGTGTGCTGCCTATTCCACTTATCTAGCATTTTATTTCTCTAATTCAGGATTTTATTCTGGGTGGGACATTTATCTCTGGGTTTTCTAGGTCAGGGAGGGAGGGGAATAGGAGCAGCCAGAGTCTACTTTGCCATCCTGGACCCTGGAAAATCAGGCAGGTGATTTTTAAACTTCCAGGCTGTGGGCTGATAGCCCTAGGAGAAGCTGTTGTCTCTGGTTCAGAGTCTGCCCTTTCTCTTACCCAGCTCCAAGGGATCCTCACATCCTGTGAATAGCCTGTGAATCATCCTTATGGTGGGTGAGTCTTCTGGCTGGAGCTCCTTCTCTCTCAGCTGTAGTCTGCTCTCTAGTCTGGGCTGGTGCAGCCCCCATGTGTTGCGCGCTCCCCCTGACCAGGCACAAGTGAGCACTTTCCTGGGCTGGATTCTGCCACCCTCCATCTTCCAGTGACTTCTGACACTCTAAAATCCATTCAGATTCACTTTTTAAAGTTTAGTGACCGGATTCTCGGGGGAGCTTGGAAAAGTTACTCCTTCCATTCCACCATCTTTTCTACCATTATATTTCCAAGGTTCCACCAGATTGTTTTGTACTTCTTGGTATTACAGTTACAGATCTGGTGTGGTTAGGCCACGTTCCTTCATTTTTTTAAAGTAATTCTCTTGATATTGTTGATTTTTCCTTCTTTCAGATGAATGTTATTATTTTTATTAGCAATATAAGTTAATATTTGGTAGTTTGATTGGTATGGAATTGAATAATTAATTTAATTTAGGTAGACATATTGGTTCAGTCTACCTATGAGTAATTAATATTTTTCCTAAGTGTCCAGATCTGACTTTATCTGTGCAAAAAGTGTTATGTAATTTTGTTCATATAATTCCTTGGTTTTTCTTAGCAGGTAGAATTTCAAGTATTTTTTTTTATTGTCTACAGTTATTTAAATGAAATTTCTCTTTTTATTTCTTCCTGCTAAATGTAGTCTGTTCATAATATATAGAAATGTGAATTTATATGGGTTTATTTTTTATCCTGTAACTTTGATAAAGTTGTTAAATATTTCAATTAGTGCTTTTTTAAAAAATTGATTCTCTAGGATTATCTAAGTACACAATCATATCATCTGCAGAGTGATCGTTTTAGTTCTTCACTCCCTAACCTAATTTCTTCAATTTATTTTTATTTTTATATTTGCTATAGCTAGCAGTCCTGGTGTAATATTTACTAATAGTGATGATAGTGAAAAAGGGGATGCATGCTTACTGGGAAGGCTTCTAGTTTATGTGTATTATAGAAAATGCTTACTGCTAGTATTAGATAGATACTACTTATAATTTTTAAGGAAATCTCCATTTATTCCTGTATCCTCTAGTTTTTTTAATTTTTATTTATTTTATTTTTTGCTTTTTTTTGGAGGGGGGAAGGCTGTGCAATTGGGGTTAAGTGACTTGCCCAAGGTCACATGGCCAGTGTCAAGTGTCTGAGGCTGGATTTGGACTCAGGACCTCCTGACTCCAAGGCCAGTGCTCTATTCACTGTGCCACCTACCTGGCCCCTCTAGTAATTTTAATAGGAAAGGGTGTTGTATCTTCCTGAAAATTTTGTTTTTTTTTTCATCTACTGAGATAATCATGATTGCTTTTTTGGTTTTATTATTGATAAAGTCAATTATGCTGAATGTTTTCCTAATATTAAAGCAGCCTTGCATTCCTAGTATATATCCTGCCTTGTTATGGCATATGATGTTTATGACATATTGCTGTAATTTCCTGGCTAGCATTTTATTTAAAAGTTTTGTTTCTATATTCATTATACAATTAAGTCTATTGCATTCTTTCTCTGGTTTTGTTCTTTCTGGGTTAAGTAACAACACTATATTTGCCTCATCAAAGGAATTTAGTAATATTCCTTCTTGTCCTATTTTCCTAAATAGCTTATATAGGATGGGAATTCATTGTTTTTTAAATGCTTGGTAGAATTTACTTTTTACATATTGTCTTGGGGAATTTTCTTTGGAAAATCATTGAGGATTTGTTCAATTTCTTTTTCTAAGACATGATTATGTAAATATTCCATTTAATCTTGTTTTAATATAAACAATTTATGCTTTTGCAAATATTCATCAATTTTGCTTGTATTCTTAGACATTTCTATATAATTGGGCAAAATAGTATATTTTTTTTACTTATTGGAAGTGAATTTATCCTTTTCATTTTACATACTGAAAATGTGGTATTCTTACTTTAAAAAAAATAAAATTAACCAAAGGTTTGTGTATTATATTTTCATAACGTCACCTCTAAATTTTATTTCTTAGTTGAATGGTTTTCTTACTTTCAATTTCATTATTCTTTCCTTTCTCAGGATTTCTAATTCATTTTATAACTGGGATTTTTTAAGATTTATTTTTTTATGCCTAACTTTATTGATCTTTTTCTACTATATTGACATAAGCTTTTAGTGATATAATTTTTCTCTAAGTACCACTTTGGCTGCATATAAAACATCAACACATTTTGATATGTTTTCTTGCTGTCATTCTCTTTAATGAAGTTATTGATTGTTTCTACAATTTGATTTTTCACCTATTTTTCTTTAGACTAAAATTTAGTTTCAAATTAATTTTAATATATGTTTCCATAGCCCTTTATTAAATTTAATTTTATTGCATTGTGATCCAAAAAGAATAATCTTTTCTTAATACTATTTTTTGTCATTACATGTAAAGATAGTATTCAACAATCATTTTTGTAAGATTTTGAGTTTCAATTTTTTCTCCCTAGCTTTTCTTCCAACTCCCCAAGAGAATAAGCAATCTGATATAAGTTATACATATACAGTTATGTTTATATATTTCCACATTAACCATGTTGTGAAAGGACCAGAACAAAATTGGAAATTCACAGGAAAGAAAAAAATTGAAAATTATATGCTTCATTCTGCATTCAAATTCCATTGTTCTTCCTCTGCATGTGGTTAGCTTCCATTATGATTATTTTGGAAATGTCTTGGATCATTATATTTCTGAGCAGAGTTAAGTCTATCAATGTTAATTATGTTACAAAATTGCTTTTGCAGTGCATAGTGTTCTCCTTGTTTTGCTAACTTCACTCACTATCAGTTCATGTAAGAATATCAAGGTTTCTGTGAAACCCACCCCCTTATCATGGCTTGCATACAATAGTATTCCATTATATGCATATACTACAACTTGTTTAGTCATTTCTCAATTGATGAGAATCCTCTCAATTTCCAATTCTTTGTCCCAACATAAAGGCTTGCTGTAAATATTTTTTATACATGTGGGTCCTTTCCCCCCTTTTTATTGATACCTTTGGGATACAAACCTAGTAGTGGTATTGCTGGATTAAAGGGTATGCATAGTTGTATAGCCCTTTCGGCATAGCTCCAAAATGCTCTCCAGAATGGTTAAATAAGTTCACAACTCCACTAACAATGCCTCAGTTTTTAAATTTTCCCACATCTTCACCCAAATTTGTCATTTTCCTTTCCTTTCAATTCAATAGATATGAGGGGGTATTTCAGAAGATTTTTTTTTAATTTGCATTTCTCTAGTCAATAGTGATTTAGAGCATTTTTCCCATATAACTATAGAAAGCTTTAATTTCTTCATCTGAAAATTTTCTCTTCATATCCTTCAACCATTTACCAATTGTAGAATGATGGAAAGTCTACATTTAATATTTCTGCTTTTTTTGTATTTGGTTGTGAGTTTTTTATGCCCAATGCATAGTCAATTTTTGTGTGTGTCCTGTACCACTAAGAAAGCAGTTTATTCCTTTCTATTCCCATTTAATTTTCTCTGGAAGTCTATAATATGTAATTTTTTCCATGATTCTATTAATTTCCTTAAGTTCTTTCTTTTTAAAATTTTTGGTTAAATTTATCTAGTTCTAAAAATGTCAATTTGTGATATCCTACTATAATGGTTATACTACTTCCTAAAGTAACATTCAAGTTTTCCTTTAAAAATTTTCATTTTATACCACATAGTGCATAATGATTCTCAATAGTAAGAATAATTAGAGGATAATGCTTGTACCACAGACTTAGATAAAGAAAAATCCAATGAATACACATATCAATAACACCATACAAATAAGCAATTCAATATTATTTATTTTTCTAACTACATTTAATTACTATTTTTATAATTCATTTTTTTAAATTTTGAATTCAAATTCTCTCCTTCCCTTCTTCCTCCCTATGAGGGTAAGCAATTTGATATAGGTTATATATATACAATCATGTAAAACATATATTCATATTAATCATGTTGTGAGAGAATAAACAGTTTACAAAAAAAATTGTTTGCCATGGGAAAAAAATGAAAAAAAAATAAAGTGAAAATGACATTCTTCAATCTACATTCAGATTACATCAGTTCTTTCTCTGGATGTGGATAACATTTTCCTTCATGACTCTTTTAACATTGTCTTGGATCATTGTATTACTAAGAAGAACCAAGTCAATCATAGTTGATTATCACACAATGTAGTTGTTTCTGTGTATGTTGTTCTCCCATTTCTGCTCATTTTACTTCAAATAAACAATTTTTTGAGATGAAAAATTTTCCCCTGAGGAGCTAATCCATGATAATGCATTATGAATAATCCATATTAGTTAAGAGAGATGAATTTTAACCAGGACTTCCTAGAGACACCAATATATACCAAATGTAGGTGAAAACAGTGGGAATTATTATTATGATAGTCTAGTTCCCAGTAGAACCTTTTGGATAGGTCAAATTGATGGCTCTTTGCAGACTCTAACAAATATAAGCCCATCCCAAAGGAGTCTCCATCTTCTTAAATGTCTGTCTCAGGAGAAAAAATGCCACAACCTATATATTTATCTGAATCTATAAATCTGAATTACCAAGTCTGATTTTAAAAAAATCTTTTTGAGCAGTGTAAAGAGATCTGTACTTTAACAATAATTATATGCTAGATATGGAAAAACATCCTGATGTTTATCTGTAATGTGTACATGTATGCATATTGATTTTTGTCTTTATCATGCAATCAACTCAAATCATTCTTTAATAGATAATGTCATATATGTACATACAGGTATAGGTTATTTATAAATATACAGATAATATACATATATTAAATGACATTGTATGCTTATATATAGATGTCTGTGTATATATATATATATATACACACACACATATATATGTAAATACCTCTATATGGTTATATGTGTTGCATGTCTATCTCTTCCTACTAAAATATAATTGAATAAAATCATCTTGTTCATATAAAATATGCCAAAAAAAATTTCTTGTATCATCAATGCCCTCCCCACAGTAGATACTTAATAATATATCTAGATTTTAATTTTTTATAAAATTAGAAAATTAAAAATTATAGTTGATTATAAATTTAGAGGTCACTTTTTTAAAGTACTCCTATGTCTTAAAGTGATAGATAGAGAGATAGATAGAGATATGAAATATCATCATTATTAAAGAAATATTGAAAATAGTACACACTTCCTTTTCTTATGACTTGTCATTGCCCTGGAGATGGGATAGTTCAGTAAGGGTAAAATTTCAGAGTATTTTCCTGCGTAAGGTTCTTATCCTGGTTGACTGACTGTTTGATGGCAAGTAGAGTGGCCATTATGTCATGCCTATGGTACCTATCAGTCTATTATGGAAGCAAATAAAACCCTTTCATGACTCCAGATTCCCAACCTTTACCCATTAATGCCATGACCACTTTGTCTTTTTATGGAATAATTCCCATAATAAACAACAAGGGTTTGGTTAGATGATTCCTTTCAATTCAGATTCTATGATCTCCCAACCATATACTGCATAATAGTGCAGGGATATGATGGATAAGATACTTAGGATAGTTTTAAAGTCTGGGCAGGTTTAATACCCCCGAACTCTAGCATACATTGCCCTTATTTCATTTTCGATGCATCATCTTTATATGTGAAGGATTCACACTTGAATGTGGATGCTGGAATAGGTCTCTCTGGATTAGACATAGCCTTAAAATTGACAGCTTAGTACACACAACCTATTTCAAGCTCTCAAAAGTGATGCAAAAACTTGATTCTGTAAAAAATGTGTAAAGGAAGAAATGTCAGAGAAAATAAGCAAAATATAAGTTCAAAATTGGTTATGTGTGAATGTGTCTTGTGCATTGGGTTGTTGGGGGGGTGGGGATCAATAGTTGAAGAAGTTATTTTTGGTCTGCTGCTTTGGCAAAGTTCGGAAACTTTTCCATTAAAATAATGTTACATATCTTATCTCAGACTTCAGGATAGGAAGTTGGGAATAGCCAAGGATTACTACATGTTTGACCAGAAGGGAATTGAGGAAATGTTATCTAGAATCATGATTCATTAGTATAATAATGTCAATAATGATGAATTCACCAAGAAAGATCTAGGTGTGATATTCTAAATGAAGATGTTGGCATCAAATTGGCCTAACGGGCATGATTTTCTTTCACAAAAATAAAAGATGATCTCTCTACTTAACATTCATTTAGGAACATATCCTTCCTAATAAGTTATTGCTAAATTATTCCCCAGTTGATGGGTATCACCATCTAGTTCTTAACCATCACAAAATGTGTTTCAATAAATATTTTTGTTACATAAGGGACCTTTTCGTTTGACATCTTGAATGAAATCTCTGGACAAAGTGTATAAATATTTTAATTACATTTTTGTATAATTATAAATTGTTTTCCACAAAGTATGGAGGAAGAGAGGAAGGGATAAAATAAAGGAGTAAAGAAGAGAGGAATAGAGGAAGGGAGAGAGAAAGGAAGATATATAATTTGCTCTGTCCTGATATGGCTTTTATACACAAAATGACTTTACCTTTTCTAGTAAGGGCCTATGGCTCAAGCTGTCTCCATTTTTGCCTCTTTGAAATTCAGCTTTCAATTTTCTTGAATACTCAACAATGAAATGAATGTGTTCCCTAAAGAATATGGATATTCACTCAAATAATGCAAATCAGAAATTATTCAGCCTACTTACCTTGTATAATATTGTCCATATTATAAGCCCCTCATTTAAGGTCCCTCACAATGGATTAGTGACTTTATCTCTGTTCTCTTTCCTTGTGAGGATACCAAGACATTACCCTCACCTACTGAAAAGCAATCCTTTTTAAATCATTTTCTAAATGATATATTATTTCTATATGGAACTTATTAGTTTGTTTTATGTAGTAGCTTCTTACATGCAATGCATTTCTAAATTGCCCTATGTGTAGTATTTATTTTCAATTCATGACAGAATATGGTTTTCTGTGTCCTGGGCAACTAAATGGCACATTTGATAAAATACTGGTGTGAAGTGAGAAAGACATCTTCCTGAGTTCAAATCTGGCCTCAGACACTTACTAGCTATGCAACAATGGGAAAGTCACTTAATCTTGCTTTTTTCAGTTTCCTCATCTGTAAAATGAGTTGGAGGAAGAAATGGCAAACCACTTAAATGTATTCTACCAAGAAAATCCTAAACAGGGTCATAAAGACTCAGACATGACTGAACAACAATAAAATGTTTTTCATATCTCATGACCATAAAATAACACTAGTAGAATATTAATAATAAAAATGATAGACATTTGTTCTGGGGTGAAAGTTTGGAGGTCATTAAAGAAGTTTTGTTACTTTCTGAAAACAATTCACCATGCTCAAATGCTCCTGTTTAATTTTGTGAAATGTGCACTTTGTTCTAGGTATACATGCTTATGTACATTCTCTAGAAATTAAAAGCTTCAAACTCAAACAGAAATGGAGGAGATTGAGCCTGATATTGACTTATAAAACAACATATAAACATTACCTCTGTTCTAGTGCATTATTTTGTATGGGCAACTAAGTGATGCAGTGGATAAAGTTCTGATACTGGAGTCAGGAAGGTTCATCTTTATGAGTTCAAATAGACCTGAAATTTACTAGCTGTGTGACCCTGGACAAGTCATTTAACCCCGTTTTCCTCAGTTTCCTCATTTGTAAAATTAAGTGTAGAAGAAAATGGCAAACCATTCCAGTATTTTGCCAAGAAACCTCAAATGGGGTCACAACGAGTTGGACATGACTAAAAAAACATTTGAACAAGTGCATTTTATTTATTTGATAAGTATTTCCCAATTATATTTTAACCTGTTTCCTACTACATTTGGGAGGGTTTCTTGCTGAATGCATTCTCTGCTATAGCTCATCAATCAAAATTGCTTATCATACTATAGACAATGGATATCCTTCATTCATTTAGTCTTTCCTGTGTGAATAGTAACAAATTCACATAGTACAATCATCTTCTAATTTTAAAAATATGGCAAAGTATATAAGAAGGAATATGTACTTTCTGAAAGTGCTTGCCACTGTGATACATGATATTCAATGCAAAATCCAAGTAGAAGAGAAATCTCCTTTGAATGATATGTCCCCCAGATATTTCAGTTTGAAGATTACATATCATTATATGCTTCAAGTTGCAGAAAACTGAAGAATATCCTAAAATAGTTCTATGTTCAGTGTTCCACAATGTAATTTAAGAAGCCAAAGCATTACTGACTCCTTTGTGGAATGAATTAGGCGACCATATAGAGATCTGCTTTACAAGGAGAAAAAGGCTCATCAACCAATAAGATAGTGTTACTTTAGAAAACCTATCACTAATACAATTTCTCCTATTATGTTACAACCCTAGGAAGAACATTATTCCAAATACCACAAAAAAATCATACAACAATTTATGAAAGCAACCAGTTTGCCTGAGAACAAATTAGGAAAACTGCAAAGTCTCAGCTTGTAGTAATTATAACTCAAGGAAACTTCTTAGACCCAATTTATACCAGCATGAACACAGTAGGATTGAGAATTCTAAACTATTTTGACTTCTCTGCAATGAAAATAGCTTTGACATGAATAAAACATTGAGATAATGAAACTACTATACAAATATGTAAAGGAAACTTAGGAAGGGTAAAAAGAGATAATTTCCACTAAAAGCACAACAAAATAAAGAAAATAATGGAAATATTTGATTCTGTAATTTTCCTAATAAAGCCATTATAACAAATCATTCATCTATGTGCTCTTGCACAAAATTATACAGGATAAATCAATAAACATAAAACTATATCTCACCAAGACAATAAAGTCTAGTTAAAAGGGGAAATCAAAGTGTAAAGGTATATCCAATGAAACTATTTCCCATTTTTATCCAATTTCACTCCTTCTGTTTATACAGGAAGTAATACTTTCATAGATTTTCAGGATTATTTTTGACAAAAAAACTAAGTCAATAAATAGTTATGTAAGAGAAAAGATGTGACTTATAATGTATCAAAAATAATTTTAAGGAAAAGAAACATTGCTAGCTTCCAAGTTTAAAAATATATAATATTCACAACCTCAGCACACTTTTGCAATAATTTTCATGTGGGCCTTTGATTAGCTTTCAATTTAGTGACAAACTTCATATAAAAGTAAACAAATAAATATACATTATAGTGCATGTGTAAACTGAAATAGCATGTTTTGCTCCCCACCCTCCCCATAAAGGTGGTTAGTTATAGATTTTTCAATGGAATATTCTCATTGCTAGAATTTCTTTGAAATTGAAAACTAATCCTTTAGAGGTTTGACATAAAGTATGAAGCTCCTATAAAACATTCTGGACAAGTGAATACTACTTGAATATTTCCATTAAATGAAAACTTGCTGAGTGACAAGATGGCTCAACATATTTGGTCATGACTTTCAAGGAATCCCATGATTTTTAAATTTTTCCTTCCTGATTGTTTTTATAGGTCTTTTTTTAAATTTTGGATACCTAACAGTATATTGGCTTTTGTTTTTTTCTATTGTTTGGCTATATTCTAAAATTTCTTGCGGTCTTGTTGGGTCCTCCAGTACTTGAACTGCCTTGTGTTGGCAATATCTCCTCCTTTGGCTACCCATGTTCTGGATGAGTTCTGTCTTCAAGTCTCTTGGTCATTCCCTGAGCTATCTGAGTGCTGCTGTATTAGCCTTTTTTCCTCAAGCAAACTGTTTGGTGTTCTCCCAGAGTGTCATGATGGAAGGGATAGTGATTAGATTCTCTCTAGTGAACAGTTAACACAGGATGCAAGATGATATAGAAAAAAGGTCATGGGGACTAATGTATTTTGTTAGCATCTTTGAAGACTGATTCTGTTATTTTATGCTCCAACAGACAAGTGCTGGAATCCCACTGGCTTCAGAAGTTGATTTCTTTCCTCCTACTCCCAGAATACCCAACATTTTCCGAAGTCTTGTGAAATCTTCAACTAGATTGAAGAGTTCGTTGGTCTTTCTCTTTGATTTTCTTTATCATTCTTCCTTCTAGTACATTATTAGAAATATGCTGTAATATTTCTAAAAAAAAAAAGATGACCTAATCTAGGACCTTTCGCATCATCATCTCAGTTGAAATCCCAGATAATTATATGCTCACACAAATATGAATTCTCCCCTATATTGATTCAAAAGTTTTCATTTCAGTAAATATTTTTCAAACATATTGTAGACAAGGCACTATCAAATCCTGTCTGATTTAATCCATTCCAATCAGCATTTATTAGGCAGGTATGCCAGACACTGTGTTAAGTGTCGGGAATACAATTAATAGAAAGAAAAATAGTCACTGTCGAAGAAGCTTAAAATTTAAAGGGGAAAACAACACATTAAAGGAGGCAGGAAAGTGAAAGAGGAGAGGCAACATAACACCAGACATCATACACTGGCATTCACCAGTGTATCTTGTTCTGTGGAATTGAAAGAAGACAGGGCAGCAGAGGTAAAGTAGAGAGAGCTGAAGTCAGTTTCTGTCCACCATAAAGAAAGGCATTGGGAAAAATCTGGTACTCTACCATCCAGTCTTCCAATCAGAAGGGAAAGGAAACTGAGAGAGGTGGTGTCAATCACGTATGGAATTAGCAGCATGGTGGTGAGCTTAGAAGCCATGAGTTTATCCTAGGGCGTGTATCTTGTTCCATTGAGTTGAAATCAGGGAGGGTAGCAAATGCAAAGTGTAATGAGTTGCTGGAGATAGGTTTTAAAGATACAATGCCCCCCAAAAGTCACCTCCTTGAGGAGCCTGTATTATACTTTGTGACTCCATAGAGTGAACAGATTAATATAGTTAATGGAAAATTGAGGAATCAGCAAAGGATTCATTGGAGGAAGAGGTATATTGACTGAGACTGGAAGGAAAAAAACTTTTTGAGAGGAGGAGATGCAGAGAGAATGAATTTTGGGCATGAAAGATAGCAATTTAATTTAGCAAGTAATTATTAAATACCTGTTATATGTCAAGCACTGTGCTAGGCTCTGGAGATGGAAAGGAAAAAATGAAACATCTCTTGATTTACCAAACTTACATTAATTTGACATGTGTGGTTATAGTAGTCAACATGTACACAAATAATAAGATATACGTTTGTGTACATATATACATACATATATATATAATAGCTGGCATTTATCTAATATTTCAAGTTTGCAAAGTGCTTTAGAAATACTATCTTTTATTTTCTCCTTATAGCAACCCTGGATGTAGGTGCTATTATTATCTTTGTTTTATAGGTAAGGAAAATGAATGGGGCAGAAGTTAAATAACTTGTCAAGGATGACAAAGCTAGTAAGTATCAGAGACAATATTTGAACTCAAGTTTTCCATATTTCAAATTCTATGCTCTCTCTATTATAGTTACATCATTTTTGCTTACCTGTATCACTTGGACAGACAGACAGACAGACAGATAGATAAGTAGGTAAGTAGATAGAAAATATATGCAATATTTGGAGTTTGTAATATATATGTATATGTGTGTATATACAAATATGTATGTTACTGCATATATGCATATGTATATATCTTTATTTATATATTTATCAATCAATCTATCTATGTCAAAGTGAGGGTGGGACAGTACTAACATACTAAATTCAGAATCACCAGGAAGTTCCTCTTATAGGAGATGACACTTGTGTTGAGACTGGAATGGAGTTAGAGATCCAAGAGACAAAGATTAGATTTCTAGTCATGGAGCACAGTTTGTGCAAAAGCCCTGAAGAGGGAAATAGAATTTTCTGTACCAGAATTAGTTAGAAGTTCATTTAGCTTGTAAAAATGCAGAGAGATCAAAGAAATAGTATAGAGTTTGCAGAACCCCTAGTGTTACGATTTTGTTTATACACAGAATTCAGGAAAGGAAATTATATCAAAGGATACTGGAAGGGCATGTTGGTGAGAGATTGTGAAATGTCTTAAATTCCAGTTAAAATCTACCCTATAATTTTCTCCCATTGATACTAGATCTTCCTTCTGGAAATGTCCCCACTTCCATATGTTTGAGTAGTATTGCATAATAGCCTTGTATTTTGCCCTCTACATACCAAATTTAGAATATTTTGTTTAATTCTGGTCAACAAGTTTTCATTTGAATATTGACAACTGAAATGTGTGTCCAAAGAAATGTGACAGGGATGGTGTAGGGGATAGAAAATTAGTATGACAAAACTCGATATACTTAGCAGAATGAAGAGAAGACTTATGGATTTAGCTGAGATAATTACCTTTTTAAATATCTCAAGATCAATACTGTGGAAGAAAAGTCATATTTTGAACCCTAAGAATCTATTACCTTTTTTAAAAATGTCATGTTACACTGCTGCATTATATTGAGCTGTCTATCAACATAAGTCCCTAAGATTTTCCCACATGAATTGCTGCTGTACTTTATATCCTCCTTCCTATAATAGTGCTGTTATTTTTTTTTAACTAAATGAAGAATTTAACATTTAAGACTATTAAAATCCATCTTGTTATCTTTAATCCACAATTCCAAGCTTCTCAATGTTTTCAGTCTTTCCTACTATATATAAAGTAGTCTCTTAGCTTGATCCATGAATTTCCTAAGTTGTCATTTATTCCCTGTGGTATCATATCCTCAATACTGAACCATTAATTCACATTCTTTGGGAATGGATATTAAACAATTTTGAATCCCTTTTACTCTATTGTTATCATACCCATATTCATCCATTTTCTCTACAGGATACCTTAGGATATTCTGTAAAATATTTTGTGGAAATCAACAAACACAATGCTTATAGTCTCAGTCTAGTAACCCTATCAACAAAGGAAATAGTATTAGTCTGGCAGGCAGCCACCAGAGGCTCATTATTGAACTTTAAGGAAAAGTAGAAAAAAAAATCCTTTCTCTTAGTTGCAAGAAGTATTCACTAATACACCGGTGAAGCAGGGAACCAATTGAGAAAGGAAGATACAAAATATCTTCATAGAAAATAGCATTATCTAATGATTAATGTAAGATGAATTATGATTAAATGCAATTCTGATTTTTGTTTTTTTCTGACTCAATCCTTCAAAAATAGTACCACACAGCAGGAACTAAATTAAGCTTGTAATTGTAAGCAGACAACAGATATTTTCAAGGAGTATAGACTTTCAGCTCTATGCTGTTAGAAGTAGAGACTTGTAAATATTGTATATCACCTAGCAACAGATTCTGCATGCCTAAAAAAAAGTTTACAAAATGCATGCTAAATGTGCCATGTCTAAATGAGTGAAAAAAGAAAAGAAAAGAAAGTTAAGGGCAATATAAATATCTTAAAGTCCACTATGGAATTTTATAGAGATTCACAGAATATTAGAAATAAATGGGACCTTAGAAATTCCCAACTCTAAGCCCCTCATTTTAATAAATTAGGAAACCAAGGCCCACAGGGATGATTTACTCCTCCTCACACAGAGAGTAAGAGGAAGAATCTGAATTCCAACTAACTCTTTTATTTCTAACTCCTGATCTCACTTCAAATTCTGTCCCTTTCCTACAATACTTTCTACCATCAACCAAGCAACAAGCATCTATTAAGTGATTACTATGTTTTAGGTACTATAGTAAGCACTAGTGATATAGAGAAAAGATTTTTTAAAAATCCCTGCATTCAAAGAGTATATAGTCTCATAGGAGAGATATGAAAATGCAATAAATGTATGCAAGATACATTCAAAGTAAATGAAAGATAACTTTGGAAGAAAAGACAGTACTAGAAGTGGGGATGAGAGGGACAAAGGAAAACTTCTGTGTTCATCTCTATTGTAGAATGAACAAGAGGAATGGGATTTCATTTGAAGCATGAGGCCTTTAAGTTAAATGTAACAAAGAATTTTCTGACAACAGTTGTGAAACAAAAGAAGAAATGAATTACCAAGAACAGCTGCAATCTTTTCTCCAAGGTTTGGAAACTAGCACTTATTAGCAAGCATAGGGGATACTTTAATGTGTCATGTCTGAAAGAACTAGCCAAAAACACTGAATGTTTTATTGGTACTTTATAGTTTACAATGGAAAGAAAGGAAAGAAGGGAGGGAATTTTACTGTACCAGAAAAGGAAAGTATATACTTATGAAATGTTTTGGTTAGAAAGATTTATTTAAATTTTCAGATAGGAAGCTTACACAAGAGTACTATGAAAAACATAGACATTCCATTAAATATGTGAAGAAACTGAAGCTTAGAGGATTCAAGTGACTTGTCTATCAGTGACTATAAAAATTAACACCTGGATCCTGGACCTCAAAGTCTGCATTTTTTTTCTTTCTCTACACTTCTTCTATAGTATAGCAGAATAAATGGCATCTAAAGGTTTTATATGATAAAAAATATTTTTTAACTTTCATTACAATTTTCCTGGGCTATTGTTAATACACTATAATCTTGTAAACTATCCTGCAAGTTTCTATAAGATTGATATCCCTAAAGATGAAATAAAGCACTGATCCTGTCACCCCCTTACTCAAAAAAATAAAACTAAGTGAAAAAGAACAGTATTTCAGCTTTATGAACCCAATAAATGTCCATATTTGTGTGTGGGGGGGGTTGTTTCTTTGCTTTGAGAGGCAGTAGGAGGGGGCATCCAACACTCCCAATGATTTAACTAAAATTTACCTAACTTCTCAATGTCTATTTTTGTCTATATCTGTGATTTCATCTGTGTGAGAAACTCTACTGATGCATTTATGCAACCCCTCTAAAATTTGCCCTCTAACTGAAGAGGGGTGGAGCCATGATGGTGGCACAGAAGCAGGAAAACTCAGTATGCCCCCTCCATAACCACCTAAAATACCTATAAAAATTACTCTAAACAAACTTTATGGCTAGAGACCCCACAAAGTGATAGAGAGAAATAAACCTCCCACTGAAGACAGCCTGGCAGGCTAATAGGAATGGTTCATTGCAGGACACTGGGAGCAGAGCCCAGCACTATGTGAGTCTGCAGTTTTAGCGTCAGGGTCCCATGAACATCCCTGGCTGGAGGGACTTAGGGAGAGGAGATCACCAGTAGCTGTGGAGGTTTTCAGAATTATCAACCCATAAATGCCAAAGACAAAGTGAGAGATCAGTATAGACTTTGTGGGAACAGGGGGTCTGGAAATGTGGTCCGGCCTCTGCCGCCAGAGGGAGAAGCAGCTGAGGTGCAGTGGCCTCCACCACCTGGCTGTTTCAGAGCTCCTGGCCTGCAGATTGTAGTGGGACAAAGAAAGCAGTGTGAGGGGTAATTGCTCTTGCTTTAACCTGCTTGGATCTGGATCACTGTCTAGGGTGGAGGTCCTAGGGTGTATGGCTAGTGCACCAGAGCCAGTGGAGTCCTTTGAGAGACTACCCAACTAAGAGCTCTGGCAGCTGAGAAAACCGCAGCGATTTGGGGCAAAGCTCTCCTCTCTGGAAGCAGAGGTCTACTGTGGCAAAAAGCTCAAAAGTCAATTGAGTGGCAACATGAGCAAGCAAAGGAAGCAAAGTAATCAGAGCAATCAAATTTTGGATTCTTTTTTTTGGGGACAAAAAGGATCAAAGCATGGAACAGGAGCAAGACAGTGAAGTCAGAACTCCTGCACCAAAAGCTTCCCAGAAAAATATGAGCTGGTTATAAGCCATAGAGGAGCTTAAAAAGGATTTTGAAAAGCAAATAAGAGAAGTAGAGGAAAAATTGGGAAGAGAAAAGAGAATGATGCAAGAAAATTATGAAGAGTGTCAATAACCTGACTGAAGAAAATAACACCTTAAAAATAGACTAACTCAAATGGCAAAAGAGGCTCAAAAAGCCAATGGGGAGAAGAATGCCTTAAAAAGTCAAATTTGCCAGATGGAAAAAGAATGTCAAAAGTTCACTGAAGAGAATAATTCCTTCAGAAATAGATTGGAGCAAATGGAAGCTAGCGACTTTATGAGAAATCAAGATACTATAAAATGGATCCAAACAAATGAAAATGAAAAATGAAAAAATAGAAGGCGATGTGAAATATCTCATTGGAAAACCCACTAACCTGGAAAATAGATCCAGGTGAGACAATTTAGAAACTGTTGGACTACTTGAAAGCTATGATAAAAAAAGAACCTAGAAATCATCCTTCAAGAAATTCTCAAGTATAATTGCCCTCACGTTTTAGAATCAGAAGGAAAAAGAAAGAAAGGGAAAAGGTTGAAAGAATCCACTGATCACCTCTTTAAAAAGACAACAAAAAGAAAACTCCTAGGAATATTGTAGCCATGTTCTGGAGTTCCCAGATCAAGGAGAAAATATTACAAGCAGCCAAGAAGAAAAAAAATGAATATTGTGAAAACACAATCAAGATAACAGAGGATCTGGCAGCTTCTACCTTGAGGTATCAAAGAACTTGGAATATGATATTCCAGAGGTCAAAGGAGCTGGGATTAAAACCAAGAATCACCTACCCAGCAAAACTGAATATCAAGTTTCAGGGGGAAATATGGTCATTCAATGAAATAGAGAACTTTCAAGTATTCTTGATGAAAAAAAAACCCAGAGTTGAATAGAAAATTTGACATTCAGATACAAGAAGCAAGAGAAGCATGAGAAGGTAAACAGGGAAAAGAAATCATAAGGAACTTGTCAAAGTAGAACTATTTACATTTCTACATGGAAAAACAATATTTATAACTTATAGAACTTTTCTCAGTATGAGAGTAGTTGGAGGGAATAAAATGTGTGGTTGTGTGTATACAAACACATATATACACATACATACATATATACACATACATACATATATACACATACATATATATGTCTATATAGGAGGGTATATGGGCAAATGAATACATATGTGAGTATGTGTATGTATATATGTGTACAGGTATGCATAGACAGAGTGTACAGGACCAGTTGAATAGGAAGGGATGATACTTAAAAGGTGAAATTGAGAGGTGAGAGAGGAATATAATGAGAGGAGATGGGGAGAGACAGAATGGGGTAAATTATCTCATATAGAAGAGGCAAGAGAAAACTGTTACAATGGAGGGGAAGAACAGGAAGGCAAAAAGGAATGGTTCAACTTTAGTTTCACTGAATTTTGCTTAGGGAGGGAATAACATACATACTAAATAGGATATCTTGCCCTACAGGAGAGTAGGTGGAAAGGGGAAGAGAGGGGGGATGATGGAAGGAAGGACAGGTGGGGGGGAAGGAAATTGGAAGCATATACTTTTAAAAAAGGGACAGGGACAAAATAGTAAATAGAACAAGTTGGGGTCAGGATAGGACAGAGGGAAATATAATATATACACTATGGAAATGTTTTGCATAGCCACACATGCACAACCTATATTGAATTGCTTATCTTCCCAGTAAAGGTGGGTGATAAGGGAATAAGGGAAAGAATCTGGAATTCAAATTTTTTTCTTTGCTTTTTTTTAGAGGGCAATTGGGGTTAAATGACTTGCCCATGGTCACAAGGCTCTTTTTTGTGTTAAGTCTCTGAGGGCAGATTTGAACTCAGGTCCTCCAGACTCCAGGGCCAGTGCTCTATTCACTGCACCACCTAGCCTCCCCTGGAGTTCAAAATATTATAATTTTTTTACATGAAACTGGGAAATAAGATATGCATGCACTGGGGTATAGAGATCCATCTTGCCCTTCTGTAAAGTCAGAAAGGGGATGGGGGGAGATACAGGAGAGAACAGATTGGGGGAAGGGATATCCAGTGGTATCACAGTTTCAGGGTGGTGGGTAGAGAAAAGATGGGAAGAAAATCTGTAACTCAAAATCTTGTGGAAATGAATGATGTAAACTAAAAATAAACATAAAATTTAATTTAAAAAACAATAAAGGAATAAGTATATATTACAAAAAATAAAATTAATTAATTAATATAAAATAATATTTTTCTTCTTCAGTACTTTCCTTAAGTATAGAGAGTTTCATCGACTTTTCTTATGGTGAAACAATTAATATACGTGAGAGGCTGGGCTCCCTAAATTCAAGGCTATTATATTAGTCATTATTTTAAATTTATCCTCCTCACCAAATTATTTCCCATTCATTCTCTTCATGTATTGCTAGGTTCCAATCCAATTGGAATACTTGATGGTCCCCAGACACACTTCTGGTTTCCTGTCTCCATGTACACAATTCCCTGCATTTAAAACTGCCCTTTTAATAACCACTTCCACTTTTACCCTCAAGTCTACCTGTATGCTTCCTATTTATGTTTCCAGGTAGAGATTCAACAATTGGAGGCAACATGGTACTTTGGCAAGAGAGATTCCAGAACCCGAATTCAAATTTTGTCCATGATGCTCATTATCATTGCCTCATCTATAACATATAAAGGCTGGACTAGATGTCTTACAAGGTCCCATTCTGCTCTAAAGCTGTCATCCTCAGATGCTATATAATGCTTTCAAATTTACAAAGCAGATCATTTCCAGACTCTATGCTCCATGGGGGCAGATCATGTTTTATATCTCTTTGAGAGTATACCATGCATATGAGAGTACCTGGCACAAAGCAGTTACTTGATAAATGTTTGTTAAATTGAGTTCATTCTACAGTTTCTCCTGTAGACACTGCAAAATGATAAATATTTTTATATTCATTTGAACATACTACAGATGGATTTAAAGCATTTTTTATATTTAATGAACATATTTTATTTGCATTTGTATCCCAAGGCATTTTGGTAAAAGGTACAAACTCACTAATTGAAATTTTAAATAAATTATCTAAATTGCAAGACCCCTTGAGGCTAGGTTTTCTTTCCCCGAGCATTAAAATCTCCCCATTTCTTTTTGGTTATAAGAAACTGGAACCATGTTTTTAATTCTAGGCATCCTTTTGTTTTCTGAAAATGCATTCAAGAAAATTTGATCACTTTTTTTTAAATAATGATGTATAGGGTAGATTGGTCTATATTAAACTTCTTACGATGATTCAGTCCAAAGCCATCTAAGGAAGACTCGGGCATCAGTCAGAAAGATGCATTTTTGCAAAGCAGAAAAAAAAAGTAAAGTAGAAGATTACAAATTCAAGTCCAAAGTGTGAAGAGAGGTGGCAGGATGAAAAGTATGGAATTGTGCAAAGGATAAGTGAAAATAGAGGGCATTTATCACTTTGACCTTTTTATGTCCAGGAGATGGCACACAAAAATAAAATCTAGTTTATTTTCTGTAATACAATTTTGTTTATTCCTTGGCCCATGTATGTTGCTGCAAGCCAGCCACATCCATAAAATACCTGGTCTGACACAATGACACTTTTATAAAAGGAAACATACAGAGATGAGAAAAGTACAGTCAACACTCACAAACAACTTGAGCTCTATTGAACTTGTGTAGAGATACCTCAAATAAATTTTCTCTTACAAACTTAGTGAATCTAGATGCCCAAAGCTTTAGCTGCACTATGTGCGTACAAATTAATTCTAGATTAAATTAAGTTTTTCTACAGTAGGTATGCTTTCATTGATTATACTTATATATCCACACTGCCTTGAATGTAGCAGGTGTCAACAGTATTGTTGATTATTTGATTGATTTATAATAGATGCAGAAGCATGGAATTTTATTTTGGTCATTTATTTTCTTTTGAAATTTGGAGAATTTATTAATGTAAGATGACATAGTACTAGTTTTATATTCAACAATTAGAGGATGATAAAATTCTAATATAACTAGAATTATTTTACCTGGAGCAACAGTATTTTTTTTAAATGGAAGGGCTTTCATGGAGGTCAAAGAAGAATGACAGGTGTTGAGAGATTCTGATGGCAGACTGCCTATATATTCTCACTGACTCAGAAGTGACTATATCAGCTAAATACAATAATAGAGAGGAATTGTGGGGAAAGGATTGGATGGTGGTCAACTATCCCCAAGGAAGAAGTACATCCTTTGCATTTTGATGCTCTGGGCAAAGTCTCATTAGACTCATGCTAGTTACAGCTTTAGCCAATTTGGAGAAAAGCCCACAGAGAAAAGAACTACTGAACCAATGTGATAAGATTAGCATCGTAAAGGAAGGCTGCTAGGAAGCATTCCAGAAATAGTAGTCTTCTGTTTTATAGGGTTTGAAGTAGATAGAGGGCTTTTAGGGTTTCTTACAACTATTCATATTCTTTGATTCTATTAATGTTAGTTCTGCCCTTTTCTTTTTTTTCAAATAAGCATCTTCTTATTCACTAAAATGAAGTGCCTAGGGTAAATTTACTGTCCAGGGAACACCCAGTCAAATTTCCTACTTGACAAACTTTTTTTTTTTCTCTCTAGACCTATAACTTCATTGATGAAAGAAATCTCCAGTTAGGAAACATCAAAACCGCCCTTATCAGTGCAGATCTATAATTGTTCTTCCACCTTTAGACTTACAGAGCTTCCTAGAGCACTGGGACATTAAGTGACTTGCCCAAGTTCACACAATGAAAACATGAACCCCAGTATTCCTGATTTCAAGGTCAGTTCTATAATCACTATGCTTTCCTACTTCTAATATTTCTTAATGCCTATAAATAAACTTCATAAATGATTTTTGCTTCCCAAATTTGCTATCTTACCGTATATTTTTATGTGTAATAAAGCTAAATTATCTGAATAGCATTTTACAACTTTCAAAGAGTTTTTGTATTAGTTCATTTTGAATATTATATTTGATTCTAAACAAAAAATCATTAGAGTGGGACAAATGCAATTTTGGGGTTGAAGTATCTGAGTTTAAATCTCATCACTTTCTACTTATGTGACCTTGGTCATCACTTCATCTCTCAGTGTCTAGGTTTGCCTATTTGTAAAATTATGGATTAGAAAAAATGTTTTATTGATGCATTTTGCTTTTACATTATTACTATATACTCTTGAGCTCACCCTGCCAAACTTAAATTTTCATTCGTATCAATTATTTTTTTTAAAAGTTTGACATTACATTGATGGCTATGTTTCATCATTTGTTAATTAAGATTGAGATACGTCATTATAATTTATCAGAATTCAACTGCCTTTAACTGTTTCTTTCATTTACATTATGATTACAATTCTGTGTGTTATTCTTCTTGTTCCACTTCTTACTATGTGACTCAGAATTAATAACATATGCTATTTTGTGATAGTACAATACACTCTGCTTCACTACTTAATGCTTAAATGTAGTCCTTAAGCTTTAGCAACTCCAGATGTTTTCTACTCCAGGTTCCACAATTTTCTCAGAACCAAAGAAGCATGTATATAGGACTACACACAAAAAAAAATCTGTCTTAGGCTTAAAAACTATATTTATTGCTACCTAGTAACAGCATCATACAAAAAAAAAACATTTTTCATCAAAATGATTCTAGCAATTGAAGTTCTGCAAGATACATCAGCCTTCCTAAATTCCTTTCAGCTTAGACTATGATCATTGTTCCATCTCCTATCACTTCCATTATAATTAATTCTTTTCAATAACATTCCTCTCTAAGTAGAAGCTCTTCAAATATTGATTCTTGCTGAGTATACACCCAGTGTAAGTCCTTAATTTTTCATCCTAACTACTTTTCATTCCTCATTCCTTTCAAGACCAGTTCAATCTTGTTTTAAAATTCTTCAAAGAATTGTCCTACTTTACCAATTCTTTTCTGTCTCTTTGATTTTTCTTCTTTAAAAAATTCCTTTGCTTTTGTTACACTTTGCTTTCCTATTGTGTTACTTAAATTCTGGTTTTCAGGCTTTTTACTTTCTGGAGCAAATAATTTATATTTTCTTCTATTAATCCTACATACGTGTCCAATAATCATTAGAAAAACTATTTTATGTTTGACATTGATTCTTAATTTAATTTTTTGCACACAACATTTCTATTGGTATTATGTTTTAAACTCTTTTAAATATTTAGGATGGGGCAGAATTGTCAAAGGCCTTGCTTTGAAAGCATTAAGAGCTGGATCATGTCCTACACAACTCTATATGCTAGATGCATGATCCTGGGCAAGTCTCCAAAGAACTCTCAAAGACTATGTTACATTCAGTTGGAGATCTGCAACGTTGGGATGTATTTTCATTTGAGAAGTTCTTTTTACTTTTTGAATCAAATACCTTCGAGGGGAAGAGGAGATTCAATGAGGAACAGAGACCAATAGAAAGATGCAAGAGAGACAAAGAGTGAGAGAGTGTGACAAAGTCAGAGAGACTAACAAAGAGAAATGGGGATGAGAGAAGGAATATGATTGACAGTATTCACCTTTGCATAATATTCAGAGAAAAATGTCTACATTTCAAAGCACACATTTTCTTCTTTTAAGCTATTCTCTCCTCTTCCTTTCCCTTCACTAGCAACAATAAGAACTTATGTTTCTGTTGCACATTAAGATACGCAAAGTAGGTCTAACAATTATGTGAGATAGGTGCTATGTACAAATAAACGTTATTGCCCACCCACCCACCTCCATTTTACAGATGAAGAAACCTATAGTTAGAAATAGGAAGTAACTTACCCAGTGTCACATAGATACAGAGGGCAGAGGGCTATATTCAAAAACAGTTCTCCTGATTCTAAAACCAATGTTCTTTTGACAATACCAAGTCACCTTTTTTCTTTTCTCTTCCTATTCAAAAGGCATTCAAGCAACAAGCATTTATTAATCTCTTACTGTATATCTGTAAGTGAAGTACTGTGCTAAGTGATGGGTGTAAAATAGAAGTAGAAACACAAGTCCTCACCCTGGAGGAACTTGGTTCTAATGTGGGAAGACAATAAATAAAAAGAAGTTGAAAGGGGATAAGTAAGATAAAGGTATCCAGCATAGAGGCATGGTAGAGAGAGTCAGGAGTGCAATCTGGAGAGGAGTTATACGTGGCTGACTTGGATGTTCTCCTTAAAAGGAGATTCTGGGAAGAGCTATCTTATCAGGGGGAGAGGATTAAAGGGAATTCACAATTCTAATTGTGAATTCATATTCTGGGATTACCTCAGAATGAAGATCTGGGCCATGGTGAAAGGAGGTTAAGGGTGCATCTTGGAAAGGAAAGACAACATTCCCATTGCACTCTTGGACAGTTTGAAATATCAGAAAATAAAATTCCTTGTTTTTCCTATAATTTTCACTCATTGATTCAATGAACTACAGTTTGGAGATTCCCAGAATAAGATTAATTCCTTTTTGTTACATGCAAGGCTATCACATCCCCACCTATTTTTTTTCTTCAGGTTAAACATCGTTATTTCCTTGAAATCATTATTATCCAACTTGGCTTTTTATTCCTGTACTATTCTTGTTGCCCACCTCTGTGTGCATTCCATTTGCCATCGTGATATGAAGATATGAATGGATAGATGAGAATGGTGTTGTTTATCTATTTGCAAAAAGGTGAACTCAGCTGACCTGCTGGGAATTAAAAAAAAAAAACTGTCCATTTGTATGAAGTTCTTACAATCAAATGATCTCTTTAAATCAGGATTTCCATAATGATTTGTGGGTCCATGCTTGATGATCAAGAGGAAGTTCCACTTGCATTTCTATCTCCTATGTTCACATTCCTCTTACTTTTTACCCTGAGACTAATTTTTGGCTTGTTGAACTAGATTCCAGAATCAGATTTTCATATTCCTTTTCTAGATTAATATACCCTTCCCTCACTTTTATATGTCAGTCCCTAAATTGGTCAGGATGGAGTTGTACTGCCCCCATGCCCAGTTCTGACTTTATTTTGGCTAGCTATCCACATTATTGCTTCCACAATAATCAATCAATTTGTTTTTTATTCCTTTTAAAAAATCATTGTATTGAGTGCCCCAAGAGTATTTATTAGGAATGTTCCTATAGAAAATGGCACATAATCATAGGCATGATGCTAACACTGAATTTGACATATTTTCAACCAAGATACTTAATTAAAAATAGTTTACATAATTCATTAATTCACTCACTCATTAAACAAATATTTATTAATGTTACACTATGTGCTGAACATTTTGTAAAGTTTTTTTGTTGAAAAAAATCAGTTTCATCTTTCATGGGTATTACAATTCAGTAGAAATGACAGTAGGAAAAAAATCAATGCTAAACAAAGTAGATTCTAATAAGTGCTTAAAAGGACAAAAATGTCCTTATCAGATACAATAATGAAGAGATCACTAAAAGGTGGGAATCATCAAATAAGATTTCATGGAGAAGGTAGCAATTAATCTGACTAGAAAAGAGTAGAAGGGCATCCCAGGCATAGATAATAGTGTGAACAAAGGTTCAGAAATAGGAATGTGTGGAAAATGTTTAGAGCACATGTGAGTAAAGTCCAAGAAAAGTCTATAAATGAATGATGCATTCAGATTGCCAAGGGCCTTGAATGGTAAGTGAAAAGTTTGTACTTCATTTAATAGGTAATTTTAATCCTTGAAGCAAGGAAGAAGCAGGATTCCAGCACCAAATTAAGTAAATTAACCTGGCAAGAGTGTGAAATCTGTATCAATGTGAGGCTAACCTAAAAACAAGAAGTCTTTTAAGGAAGCTATTGTGACGTCAAGATAAGAGCTAAGAAGAATATACCTACACAAAGACAGTGACATTGAAAATGAAAAGAAATTGGTTATGAGCCATATTGTAGAGATAGAATCAATAGGACTTGATGACTGAATGTGTATGATGAGAGAGAGGAAAGAATCAGAGTTTATATCCAGATTGTGATGCATATAACTGAAATACTGGTAAAAGTCATTCGGTCAATAAGTATGTGTGAATAGCACTACATGCCAGACACTCTACTAAGCACGGGGGCAAAAACAGTAGTAAAATAAGTCCCAGCCATCAAGGAATTTACTATCTATCTAATGGGGGAGAAAATAAATGCATATATACAAACAAGCAACATATAGGATAAATAGGAATTAATCAAGGACACACCCTAGAATTGGGAGGGACTGCTGTTCCCTCTGCTTCACATTAGTCACTTTTATGTTACAGAACTTTAATCTTAGCATGAGAGTTGCTGCATCTTTCTGGCCAACATGCTCTATCCTGGATCCAAGCCAGCAGGGAGCATACTGGTTTAGAGTCAGGTACATAATGGAAAACTATAACCATTCTTTATGCCCTCCTTATCTGTAATCACCTGCAAACAATAAATTCCTGGGTCATTACTCCAGGTGGAAACTTGAACTAGAATGCAGAATACTGGGCTGTCACCCTTTTATTCCTCTTTTTGAGAGGGAAAGTCAAATAGAAAGGGAAAATTAGGTAAAAAAAAAAAGGGCAATAAGACCAGGTAGGCAAAGAAAGCCTTTGACCCATTGAAACAGGAATCTCATGGGAGGTTTATGTTTGTACTAATGAATTCTATACATTTGTTAACTGAATTAGCATTTAGGTCATGTCTATTATAACCAGATCACTATTCAGTGACAGAGTGGGAAGAAGGATCTGAAAAAGTGAGGCAGCTATTCCCTGATAGTCCTTAGATCTTATGAAAACTAGTTCTAGGTCTGACCATCTAAGCCAAAATTTGTTCAAATCTCTGCTATAGGTGGAGGGCCCTTTAGGTTGACTTCTAGAACCATAACCAGTTTACTCTTGAACTAATCTTTCTTTCTATTTAAACGAACATTAATTTCAATTAATATGTATTTCATATTTCATAGTATATGAAAAAGACCCTGAAGTGGTTTAAAATTGGAGAATATTAGAATAAGAGGGTCTTCTATTCTAAAATTCAATTTATGGGCAAGGGAACTGGGGTCCAGACAGGTTAAAATTCCCCAAAGTAACACAGTTAGTTACTAGGAGAGTCAAGAGTGGAATTCCTATCTGCTGTCTTCTGTCCCAGGGCTCTTTCTACTGCTTCATGCTTTTTTCCTACCATAAATTCTAGGCCCTAAGGCAGGACTCCACTTAACCTATCCCAGACAAGTGGTTATATATTCTTTATTAACAGATGTTCAGGGCCCAGCAAATCCGGTGTTTTTACAGCCTTCTCTATTGAAAAAAGCTCTCCCTTATACCTAATTTAAATTCCTCCTTCTCCCATTTAAGCCCATTTCCTCTCATTCAGTCCTCTGTGGAAATGAAGGACAGCTGGCTGCCATCCTCTGAACAATAAACCTTTATTGTACTTGGAGACTGTTATTATACTACTCTTTCAATTTCTTTTCTCTAGGCTTAATAATTCTAAGTCCTTTAGCCTTCCCCAAAAGTCCATTTCATAGTCTTCAATCATATTCTTTACTCAGCTTAGAGCTCATTCGTATTGTCCAAGTCTCCTAAACTTTGAAAAAACAAATCTACGTGTACCAGTCCGATATGAAGCTACTGGTCCTAAATATATACAAAGGATTAGAACAATTTCATAATGTTATAATGATGTCAACATCCCACTATATTTTTATGTTTTTCCAGTACCACAGACTCATTTCCAATTTGTGTTTGATAACTGTTCTCAATGTGACATACTGCAATAGCTACTGCAAATTTATGTGTCTAAAAGATACATACATCTGTTCCCTTATGTTGGTCTTTGGATTTGCTGCTCCTAAAAACATTCATTGTTTCTTCACTTCTCTCATTTGTTATCTGATGTGCTTTTAACCCTTTAGGAATTCTTATTTAGATCTTAGCTCATGAGACTCCTTGATGTAACCTACCAGTTTTCATGCCCCTTGAAAAACTTCCATGTTGAACAAGCAATCACTTTTTCGAAAAATTGTTACAAAATGCAAGGTTTATTTAGTGACCAGCTCTTCATGTCCTCATGGTGTCTGAGTTAACATCTTGATGGTCTATTAGTTTGGTGGCATGCCTGGCAGCTTGCTGTTACTCACATAATCTGTATATATTTAGCTCAAGGCAAAGAAATGTCAGAGCCCTACCTGAGTGTTTCACTGTCATTGGTGGCATAGCAGAAATTCAGATTAAGTTACTTAATCTTGACAGCAAGTGCTAAAGCCACTTTATTTTAGCAACTTGCTCAGTCTCACTGCTAAATTTGAAAGGGCATTTAGAAATAAGGACAGAAGGTCTCAGAAAACTGATAGTTTTGTTTTACAGAAAACAAATAGCTTCAGGATCATCCAATTCAACAAATATTTATCAAGTATCTAACACAACAACTTCTTAAGGGCTTTGCCAGTCTATGAGGAGCTAAACCTAAGTAATTCACAATCCCTGATTTCAAGGAGCTCAGATAGGGACATAGGCAATTATAATGCAAATAGATTGTGAGAAATCTGTAGGAAGGTCCAAAGAGCAATGCCAGTTCCAGGGCCAAAGTGACTCCTCAGGACTAGTCAGGATCAGGGAAAAAAACAATAGTTAAGGCATTACCTGAGATGTATCTTAAAGTATTAGGAGAAGTAGAAGATTTGTGATTGGGATAAAGAGGAAGGAGGGCCTGCAGAATTAAAATGAATAGATGAAATATTTCTAGCTTGGCATAAGGGTGAATACCTGTAATCTCAGCTACCAGCAAGACTGACACTAGTGATATTCTTGAATCTGGGTATCTAAATTGCAATTAAATTAAGCTAACCATTGTTTGTACTGTCTGGTATCAATACAGTAAGCCTCCCATGAGCAGGAGTCATCAATATCTCTAAGGGTGAAAAACAAATAAACTAATGTGGGAAATAGGGGTGGGGGCATATGACTTTATCAGACTTGCATTTAGTGACTGAATGGATGATATATTGTAGTGAAGAGAGATTTTAGTCAGTAACCCACCAGCAGGCTATTGTAATAATTAAGGAGTGAAGTGACAAGGCCTTCATGAGAGTGGTGGCAGTATCAGAGAAGGGAAGAGGGAGTGTAGGAGAGATGTTACAAATATTAAAGCAACAGGTCATGGCAACAGATTGGATATGAGGGGTTAGAGATAGTGAAGAATTCAGGATGATTCATGGGTTGTTAGCCTAAAGACCTGCGAGGATGGTTTTGCTTTCTACAGTAAGAGGGATGGTACATGTGTGGGTAAAGTTTGCCTTGATAATCCCTGAAGTATTAGATTAAGACATAAATTGAATATGAAGATACTATGAAGTAACTTCAAGTAGTCACAAGGATGGAAAAGAAAGGAAATAAAGAGAATAATTAACCAAAAAACTCACAAAAGAGACCAGACTAAGTACATAGAAGAATTTGCCAAGGATCAGGTAAACCACTTGTTCTCTTTCAGATTCCTTTTCTTTATCTATGAAATGAGGGAGTTGGATGTGCAGCAAGATGGTGCAGTAAACAGAACACCAATACTAAGTCAGGAGGATCTGAGTTCAAATTAATCCTCAGACTCTTATTAACTGTGTGATCTTGGACAAATCACTTAACCCAAATTGCCAAAAAACAATCATAACAAACAAAAAAGCACAGTGGCCCAAAATTCTCCTGGGATTATGGAACAGGGTGCGTAACTATCACTTATAGAATAGGTACTCCTGATTTAATAATGATTAATGGTAGATGCCATGAGTGGAGAATACTATTGAGGAATCAGGAAGACACTGTACCTAGAAGACCAAACCATCTTTACACCTTGTTTGCAGGGTCTTTTCAACATTTCGGTTGTAAGAAGCAGTGAGCCACAAGAGAAAGAGTGGATAGAACACTAGACCTAGAGTCAAGAAGACCTGAGTTTAAATCCAGCCCAATATAATTTCTAACTCTGTCCCCTGGACAAATTACTTCACTTCAATTTGCCTCAATTTCCTCATCTTTAAAATGAGGATAGTAACAGTACCTGTTTTCCAGGGGAGCTGTGAGAATCAAAGGAGATAAATGTAAAGTACTTACACACTGTGCCTGGTGTTTAAGCACTATATAAGTGTTTGCTATCATCATCATCATCATTGTTGCTATTTTTGTTGTTGTTATCATTATTATTATAGGAACCATAACCCAAAATACATGGTGAGTTGCTAAGGAAGAAGAACCTAATGGCAGTCAACCACATGTTCCTTACTTAGACTTAATGATCAACCCAACGTGTTTGGGAACACAGAATAAATGTAATTGAATTGGTCAAATGTAGACATAATTCAATGCAAAATTTTACAAAAAAATCTAATTCAATTCAAATCTATTGCAGCAGCCTCTAAATATTTGTGTACTTTAGATTATTTTGTTTCTTCACACTTAGGAAGATTATGACCATGCCCTTCTCATTCTCATCCCCAGTGAAGTCAGTACATAAATATAAATGTTCCTTGGAGATGAAGCACAGCTATTTGTAATGACAAGAGTGGTTAATTGCCGTCATGGGTTATGAATATAGTTCAGTCAATTCCTGATTATCTGTGTTAATGAAGGGGAGGACACAATGAAAAGTAGGGAGCAATACAAATCACTTGGCCTAGTAATGTTTAATAAACACATCAATAGATTTATTTTTCTAATACTTCTGGCTTTGGCTCATGTAGTAACATTTCAATCAAACAGAGCTCAGTGATTAGCTGATCTGAAACATGTCCAAGAACTTCAAAATTAATGCAATTGAGCAAACATAATAGACAACACAAAGGATATATATTGCCTTTATGGATAGATAGATAGATAGATAGATAGATAGATAGATAGATAGATAGATAGATAGATAGATAGATAGATAGACAGATAGATATGAAAGCTTGTGTACTTTCTTCATAGAAGAATCCTTAAAGCCCCTTATTATATCTATTGACCTTTGATTTGTAAATAATTATAACACATTTGGTTACTTGCTATTTGTCTATATTAGAGTAAACAAATTAGAAGTGAGGGGCTGTTCAATCATACATACTGAGGAGATGACAAAAAGAGTAATTGCTAATTTTTACTTTCCTCTAAAAATGGAAGACAGCATGGTATAGTGAGGGGACAAGGCTGGTTCTGGAGATAGAGAAATTGGATTATAGACAAACCTCTAAAGTTTACTAGCTATATATTAAACCACTTAATAATAGTAATCGATTTATCCAAATCTTCTAATAGTAAAAATAATAACTCTAGTTTTTATAATACGTCAAGATTTAGAAACAACTTTATATTCACTCTCATTTGATCCTCATAGTAATCCTCTAAGACATATTTTTTGAATTTTTTTTGTATTTTTAAAAATGTTATTTATTTATTTTTAGTTTTCGATATTCATTTCCATAAGATTTTGAGTTATGATTTTTTCTCCTTGTCTTTCCATACCCCCTCCCCAAAATAGCAAGTCTATAGAATACCCCTTCCCCAAATCTGTTCTCTCTTATGTCCTCCCACATTCCCCACCTCTAACTTTCTAGTAAGGCAAGATGGATTTCTATAGCCCATTGCCTGTGTATCTTATTTCTCAGCAGCATGTAATTTTTTTTAAATATTTGTTTTTAAAACTTTGAGTTCCAGATTTTTTCCCTTCTTCCCTCCTCACCCAACCCCATTGGGAAGATAATCAATTCAATATAGGTTGTACATGTGTAGTTGCCCAAATCATTTCCATAGTAGTTATATTGTGAAAGACTAACTGTTTTTCCCTCCATCCTATCTCACACCCAACTTATTCTACTTTTTCCTTTGACCCTATCCCTTTTCAAAAATGTTTCTTTCTAACTACCCTCACCCCCAATCTGCCCTCCATTCTATCATCCACCCTCTTATTTCCTAACCCCCTATATTCCTATAGGGTGATATCCAATTAAGTGTTTATGTTATTGCCTCTCTGAGCCAAATTCAATGACAATAGGGTTGTCCCATTCCCTTTCACCTTCCTGTTCTTCACCTCCATTGAAACAGTATTATCTTGCCTCTTTTATATGAGATAATTTACCCTAATCTATCTCTCCCTTTCTGCTTCTCCCAATAAATTCCATTCTCACCTCTTAATTGTATTTTTTAGATATTATCCCTTCATATTCAACTCATTATGTACCCTCTGTCTATGTATACATGAAAATACATATGCCCACACTCACATATAGAATTATATACATATATACCCTCCTATACATACATAGGGGGCAGGGGCTGGACCATGCCCTTCTGTCTCCCCCAGTTCCAACAGAGTTCCACACTGACCTTTCTTACTTTGTCTTTGGAATTTATGGGTTGAGAAGTCTGGAAACCAACACAGCTGCTGGTGATTCACTCTCCTGAAGTCTACTCTGGCCACCCCTGGTCGGGGACACCCTGGAGCAAGAACCACTCGTGTCAGACTGTGCTAGGCTCCTAGTTCAGTTTGATAGACCCTTTCTGTCTACCTACCAGGCTTCCTTCAGTGGGAGATTTGTTTCTCTATGTCCCTTTGTGGGTTCTGTAGCTCTAAAGTTTGTTTAAAGTCATTTTTTTAATATATATTGCAAGTGATTGGAGCAGGAGCTCACAGCAAGTTTGTGCTTCTACTCTGCCATCTTGGCTCTGCCCCAAGATAGATATTTTTGATATCATGATTTTATAGATGAAAAACACTGAAGCTGAGAGGTAGTAACTTGCCCAGGGTTACACACATAGCAAATGTTTAAACCAAACTTGAAATTCAGGTCTTTCTGACTCCATTTCATATTTAACAATATTAATTACACTATCTAGATGCCTGAGTTTCCTCTTCTGTAAAATGTCTTGGTTCAACTAGATCATCTCTGTGATCACTTTTAGCTGTGCCTCTAAGATAAATAGAAAAAATAAATGTAGAAATTTATAGTATAAATTTAGAAAATAAATTTAGAGGTAGAAAGGAACTTAGAAGTACATAGTCCAACGCAACCTATTTATGGTAGCTCATTAAATATATAACAATTCAAAAAAAAGAAGATAGAAAGGTTTCAAAAATAGGAATCTGGGATGAAGAAACTACTCTAGTATGACTAATTTTTAATCAGTACACTCAGAGGTCCCTAATGTCTATATGCTGAAAAGCATTAAAATCCATTAGCACTTACAATATGCCAATCAATGTTCTAAGTATTGGGAAAACTAATAGAAAAGTGGAGATAGTCCTTACTTTTAAGGATCTCACATTCTAATAAGAGGTGCTTCTGCAGAGCACACGGAAAGTACCAGTGGTTCTTAGGGTGCAGTAGCAAAGCAGAAAAGATATTCATCTTCTTTAGTATCATTTGCATTGACTGAATGGGTCTGAATGACATGCACATTGAGGGGTAAGGTGGAGGAAACTTTTCTGAGTCTTGAGACCAGTAACTGTGTGAAGTATTAACATCAAGCACAACCATTGACATCAGATGGTAGCTGTTAGTTTGACAATAAAGGAAGACACAGGAATTCTGTTCAAAGGACAGTAGTCGAAATGAACAGCAAAGCAGGATGGGACCATTTTGATTAAGGAGTCAATAGTTCTGCACTCTTCACCAGTTCCTGGGGATAGCAAAGGATTAAATAACAATAAAAATGGAGGCTGACGTTTTTCTTTAATTTTTTTTTCTAAAATTCTAAAAAGCTGTCATCATCTGTTTTTTTTTCTATGATAGTTATTCTCATGATAAGGAGGGAATGACCCTTTGCATTCAGAGACAAATAGAAATGTAACACAAACTCCAACGATGCCTATCATGGTGGGGAGGCTTCAACTCAATTCAAGGTTTCAACCTGACAAGTCATGATGCATATATAGGTTCAGGGTGCTGCAAACTTAAAAGATGTACAATGCTGTGAACTTAGCCAACAAGAGCTGAATCTTCTGACCTCATCATATGAAGAGTGTCTGCCCAATGTGAAGAAGGGAGATAATTTGTGTGGTGGAAATACTAACCATAAATAAAATCTTTGATGTTTTGAATTAGGTACAATCTGTTTAAAAAGGAGGAGATTTTTCCTATGTTTTAAGATTTCCATTTTAGATAATGCTTAAAACTTTTCATGAATATGGTACTTAAAGGAGGCAAGAGTCAGTTCAATGGAAAATTATGTAGAATGTCTCATTTTATGTTGATGCCAGATAAATTAGGTGCCATTATTATAAAAATCAATTGACTTTCTTGTGATATATTTCACCCAATGACAGCACAAGATGGTACAGTAGTTTTTGAGGGGGGGGGGAGGAGCAAGAAAAAGAATTATTTATTAAATATCTAAAGAGAAAAATCAAAAAGTGCACAAGGATATTGTCTATGGATTGTTCTGATTTGATGATTTTGAATAAAATATTTCCAAAAGAGAAATAGATAATACAGCATTATAGATTTTGAATGAGAAGGTATCATTAAGACCAATCACTTCCTTTGGCAAGTGAGGAAAGTGAGGATCAGAGAGATAAGAATGCTCAATCCAGAGCCAGTCTTGGCAGAGAAAATTATTAGTTTTGTGTCCAGGAAAGCTACTTAATTTCTGTTTTTTCATATGTAAAATAAGGATGATAATAATAACATCTAGCTTTCAGGATTTTTGTAAGGATAAAATAAGATTAGTATTTGTAGAATACTTTATAAATGTTAAATTGCTATATAAAATGCTAACCATTGTTGCTTATGGTCACAGAGCTAATAATTGTTTCAGTCTAGATTTGAATTCATGTTTTCCTGACTTCTAGTTCAGAGCTATGTTCACCATTCCATGCTTCCTCTCCATAGTCATATCACAGGGAAGGGGGGAGTGGGGGAAGGAAATCAGCAAAAAACACAGCTCATATTCCCCATTCAAAAAAAAAAAGGAAATCTAGTTCATGGAATTCTATCATATCCTATCCTGCCTTGTCCTGTCCCATCTTATCCTATCCCATCCCATCCCTTCCTATCACATGTAAAGCCAAGCATGAGTAGCTTTCCAGAGGATGGGTGCTGTGAACAGCTTTCAAGATTCTGATCACATAGTATAGCGAACACTCTATTCAATAACAAATCAAAACAAAACATCCAGAGAAAGTCAAGGTACAGAATTCACAATGTTACAACTTATCACAGAAAATCAAAATACAGCACTCACAACAACTTATCACAGAAATGGCCACATAGTTTTCACCTCAGTGGTCACATGGTTTTGAACAAAGTACAATCATTTACTCAATCAATCACTTAGTAACTCAAACATTCAATCATCTCAATCATTTAATCATCCTTAAGGAGGATTAGGGACACAAAATACAAAAGTCAAAATACTTTAGTAGTTACCAGAAAGGGAAGCACCAACATCTGGGTTTTCAAAGGTGGTGGTGGGGGGAGGAGGGTCAACTGCTGCCCAGAGTCTGATCTGGTCAAATAACACAACTCTTCCCAAAGTGAGTCCCAAAGCAAAACCTCACATCTGGGTCAGTCACTACTCAGTATTCACAGACAGGTCTTTTCATATTGAAATGAGGTAGGCTCTCAGATTCCCTGGATCCCTTTCCATGGTCCCAGATCCTACCTGGATTCACCAAACTGTCACCTAGGTTCAAAGGCAGACAGCTCCCAGTTCCTTGTCCAGTTTTCTGTGCAGTTCCTGTACCACACTGAAGCTTACCACATCCAATCCACCTAAAATCCATCACAGTTTCTGTTCCTTGGTAGTCAAGTTTTAACAAAGCCACAAACAGGTTCAACAAAGTACCAGCATCACAGTCATGCTTCCTTAGTCTTCTGCAGCTCTAGCTAGTTCTCAGAAATCCTCAGCTACTTGGAAGGCCCTCATCAGCTCCTCAGAAACTTCTCAGCAGCTCCAGCTGGCCTTAGAACTCAGAAGAATTTTCAGCTGTTTCCCAGAATCAAAATCACTTCATCCAGATTCTCAAAATAAAAATCATTCTTTCTATCCTGGGCCTCTCTTCCTCACCCTCCAGAACCTGGCTTCAAGAAGATCTGTGTGATCCAACAGGGGCTTCTCCTTATATACAGTATTGCTCCTTCCTTTCCATTCCCTTCCTGTTTTGTCAGAAACAGTAGTTCATATCTTCTTATTCTTTAACATAGGCTTAATTTGAACTAGGTGCTAAGTACCTCTTAGATTTCCAATACAAAGGGATATTTAAATTTCATTACCATTACATCCTATCTTATACTATCCTATCCTATTCTATCCTATCTCATCCCACCCCAGATGATCACATTAGTTTCTGTTGTAGTGGATGATTGGGTGATATCAAGGCATGTTTTGAGCATATATGTAAGGATGGTATTGATCAATTTATTCAACTACACCATATTAAATGTGATGATAACTAATTGCTCAATTTCAATCATAGGCCTGAGAAAACATCTGAAAAGTCTTTGAAAGCCATGTGAAGAAATGCAGTGAAGACAGAATGGATTTCTGTTCTGATGGGCTAGGGGATTGCATCATATCCTCTGGGGATTTTCTTTTAAAAATAATTTAGTTAGATTGGGAGAAGTCCAGAAATTTATTTAAGTACATAGTTCTTGCCTACCCCTGAGTAGTGTGAATTTCTTTGGTGTCAAGGAGTGGTGGAAAAAGGAGAAAAGTGTTCAAAATTGGTATACAACTAGGCTTCCTCTCCACCAACCTCTATTTGGACAAAAGATTACCTTGAAAATTTCAAAAGATCAGGAAGATATCACACTTTCCATGATATCTCATCTGTGTCGTAGTGGTATCCCCAAATTTGATGATATCGCTATTTTCATCAAAAGCTAAGGACCGATTTTCTGTACTTAAAGGTAATTTTTGAGCATCCCAGGAATTGTAAAAGAGTTTTCAAACACCAAGAAATTTTAATTATTCCTGTATCATATAGGCTTTCTGTGCTTCAGCTCACTTCTTCCTAGACTTTTTATGTATATGTAGGTGATTATGTCACAGAATTTTGGAACTATATTTTGTACCAATAGTGTATGCTACTACTTTAATAAATATCCTTTCCTAAAAAGCTACTTTAATGTGGCTGCCTAAATGGCTTTCAGGTTATAACCAGGGAGTTGGTACATACCAGATGGATAATGAATAAACCCATTTATCCAATAAAACATCAATAGAAATTTAAGAATTACTACAGATCACAACCTATAAGAAAAGAGAAAAGGAAATTATTTTTTTCTGGGAGCGAGGTGAGATTTCAGTTCAACTGCCCCCCCCCAAAAAAAAATTAATAGGAGCCCATTTAGTGCAAGGGGAACATCTATGAAATTGCTAGGGAGGCAAGCTAGAATTCAGGAAATATTGAAATATCTTCATTTACATGTTCTCTGGTTCCAAAGTCTTTCTCTCCTCACTGGAGGTGATTTGGGGGAGAGTTTGGAATGATACATGAATCTCTTACAAACAACTCTGGCATAGTCTATCCCCATGTAGATATGATGCTTCATGAAAGGGTCCCCTTCACCAGTTTGGAGTCTCCTTTTACACAGAAAGTGTTCCAGAACTAGACACCAAGCTAACATTAATAATGTTATCATCATAATAAAATATCTAACATTTCTTTAGTTACTAAATTTTCTTCCTTGTACATAATACTCTGGGCTTTGCTATTCATTTTAACACTCTAAGTATTCTTAAATTGAATCTAAAGGTAATGTTTGAATAGAAACAGCTGTTAAGTGTAACATAGACATTATCTTGTCTAAAGTGTGTACTTATGAACAGCTTAAGAAAAAAGATCTTTGTAAGTGAACTTAATTATTACTTTTTTCCATACTAACCATGGGACAATTATTTGTCAAAAGAGTGAATTTCTATCAATAATGTATGTCATTATAAAAAAGTATTGAGTGGGGATGGCAAATGAAAAATAAGTTTAAAGTGTTTAATACTTTTTGGGGGGATTGTGTAATTTTCCATAACAATGGGAACTTTCTCCAGATTTCAGAGCTAGAATCAATATCAACCAATATGTTTGGTTTAAAGAGAAGTCATAATACAGAGGAAAGCAGAAGAATCTAGTTTTCTTGGTTTTGTCTAATATCTAACTAGTAGAGTGTAGGCCATAAAATTGGAAGCATAACATTAGGTGCATGGGCCTACTCTAGAGTATTATTAAAAAAACAACAAACAGCAGATGTTAAATTAGCATAGATCCAATGAGACCATCAGTGGTGAAATCCCTGAAAAGTATATACGGTTAATACTAATGGAGCTAGTGATAAATGGAATTGATTTAAAATGTATACAGAGTTTCAAATAAACAAGTTTAAATAATTCTGTTTCATTAAAATAAACCAACCTTCCCTGTACTTTTTCTTTTCAGAAAACAAGTCCTAAAATACAGAAAAGACCACAAAGGAGACACTGCCCATGTTCCACTGCTGTTAGAACATCCCTCCTGACAGGATGTACAATTTTGGGAATTGTTCTCACAAAGTCTTTCTGTCTCATGCTCCTATTCAGGAAGACTCATGTAACTTCAGAAAAAGCCTCAATGTTACTCTAGCATAGCTCTCAGCTTCTCTAAAAATACTCATTTTATCAAGATGTTAAACATAAAGTTCTATTTATTCAACAAAAAGAAAAATCCGTACATGAACTAATACACAGTACAGAGAACCCTTTCAATTACACAGGTATCTTCTATTACAGTCCTTACAAATGATACCTTTACTCTTTGTGGTTTGAGATCATTACAGAGTTCATCTCTCTCTCCTAGATTTACCAAATATATAACTGGGAGTATGAGCAAACAACAGAGCCCATATTTCTTTTGCTCTGTCATGTCTCTATGCTTCATTACTCCTCATTTCTAGGCCTTGCTCCAGTTCTCAGTTCAGTGGTTCCTTAACATACTGAAATTTTTCTATCTTGTGGCAATCATACTGTTGCTTTTCCATTCTGTGCTAGCTTCCCTCCCACCCTGTGGCAAGTTGCCTTCAATATTGACTTGTTTCTTCATCCACATGTGCTTCAGTTTCCTCTTAGCTTCTATACTGTCAATGACTCTAGCTTCAAGTGGTATGCTCACTCTTCTGTGGCCACCATCAGTGATCCCCAATGTCCATATTGTCATAAATACATAAAAGTGGCATTCCTCTTGTACTAGAAACATATCATAGGTGTAAGTTGGGGCTTATCCATTGTTGCTTGGATTGTAGTTACTATATTCTCCTTTACCCTCTGTCCCCAATTAACAAAAAGAGATCAATCTCCTAAAATTACAGATCTACATCATCATCAGGTAAAGATAATAAAACATATATGGTTAATGCATGTTATATATTATAGCTAAATTTTAATGAATGTTGTCTACTATGTCCCCCCTTAATGCATTATGTAACGTTGCACTTGAAAACACCAATGGGCCACGTAAATGGAATCCTTATTCCTTATCCCCAAGTTGCTATATGTATAATTCTGATCACTGTGATAATCTGCTTGCCTCTGGAATGACTCATTAACATTTGTTAATATTTTGTTTCTCCATTTTCCTGGGGGAAATAGATGTACTCAAGGAAATATTTGAAAATCCAATTCTGAACCTGTAGACTGCATAGGTTATATGGAATTGTCTATAGTCTTTGGGACACAACAGCTCCATAAATGTATTCTTTTCCTTTTCTACCTCCAAATCAGTCAGCAAAGGTTGAGTCTTTAGATTTAGACTCTCTCTTTGGATAGTAAATACTTCCCCATTACCCAATATTATATGTAAACCAGGTTGGATATTCCATATTATTAACTAGATATTTCCTATACCACTTTTTCTGGTCCCAAATCTCTTCTTGTAACTAGGGAATAGAGCATTTTATAGGGACTAATTTCTTGACTGATACTCACATTCTATTGATTGGTGGGAAAACTGATTAAATTTATTCTGGGCAAAGGGTACCTGTAATGCATCATTTTCATAAGCCCCCTAAATATTCTCTACTAGTGTTTTGAATTAAATGACCTATGAGCTCACTTCTACCTTTTTGATAGTCTATGAGTCTGCTCATTCATGAAGTCATTGTCAATTTTATTGAGAAAAAAAGTAATCATAAACTTAATAGTTGGAGGAGAAACTTAGAAATCCATAGAAATAATAGAACCAATTAGTAACTTCAGCATAGTAGCAGTATTTAAAGGGAACCGACAAAATAATATTCTTTTCTCTAAATCAACAAGCAAAACAAGAAGGAAATTTTTAAAAAAGAAATTTCAATCTATGTAACCAAAAGCATGTAAAATATCCTCACTAATTTTCTGAGAAGCATTTAGGACATATAAGAATAGAACTACAAAATAGATAAATAACTGAAGGTAATTTCATTATTACTAATATGACTAGGTGGTTTATTAAGTAATTTATTTAATCTCACACTATTCTAAATTTCAAGGGATAACATTATAAACATAAGAAAAATAATGCAAAAATAATTAATCAAGAACCCTAAAAGTTCTTGTAATAATGGGAAAAAATAGGAAGTAAGGGGGAGGGCTTGCCAAATGACACACTATTACATAAAGCAATAATCATTAAAACCATGTTACCATGATAGAATTGTTGTAGATATATTTTTAATAGAAATGTTGATCCATTAAAAAAAAAACAGGGAATCAAGACTCCAGAAGCAATCAAACATACTCTAGAAAACAACTGTACAATTAATTAGGCAATGCTGTTACTGGAGATTGTTCATATCCTTTAACTACTTATCAATTGGGAATGACTAGTATTCATACAGATTTGACTCAATTCTCAATATATTTTAGAGACAAGGCCTTTATCGGAGACACTGTTATAAAAATACTTTTCCAATTTTTTACTTCCCGCCTAATCTTCATGGCATTGGTTTTGTTTGTACAAAAACCTTTCAATTTGATGTAATCAAAATTATCCATTTTGCATTTCATAATGCTCTCTATCTCTTGTTTGGCCATAAATTCTTCCCTACTTCATAAATTTAGGTAAACTATTCCTTGCTCTCCCAGATTGCCAATGTTATCAGCCTTTATATTTAAATTGTAAACCCATTTAGACTTTATTTTTGTATGCAGTCTAAGATATTGGTCTGTGCCCAGTTTCTGCCATACTATTTTCCAGTTTTCTCAGCAATTTTTGTCAAGTAGTGAGTTCTTATACCAGAAGCTGGAGTCTTTGGGTTTCTCAAACAGTAGATTACTATAGTCATTGAGGACTATGTCTTGTGTACTTAACCTATTGCACTGATTCAACACTCTATTTCTTATCAAGTTCTGAGTGGTTTTGATGACTGCTTTTTTGTGGTGGTAAAGAATTGAAAATCATGGGGATGCCCATCAATTGGGAAATGGCTAAACAACTTGTTGTATATGAATTTAATGGAATAATATTGTGCTATAAGAAATGAGGAGCAGATGGACTTCATAATAACTTGGAAAGACTTACATAAAATGATGCTGACTGAGGGGAGCAGAACCAGGAGAACATTGTACACAATTACAGAAACGTATCTCTGATGATGAACTTTGATAGACTTGCCTCTTCTCAGCAATGCAATGTTCTGACATTTCTTAAAGGCTCACGATGGAAAATGCTAGTGACATCCAGAGAATTACAGAGTCTACAGGCAGATGGAAGCAAACTATTAGCTCTCTCTCTTTTTTATTTTGTTGCTTATCTCTCCTTGTTCATTTCATTGGTTATAATTCTTCTTAACAATTTGACTTTTGTGAAAAAAATGTTCAATGTGAAGGTATATGAAGAACCTATATTAGATTTTAGGCTGTCTTGGGGGGAGTGGGGAAAGGAGAGGAAAGAGGAGAAAATTTAGAGCCCCAAAACTTGTGAAACTGAATGTTATAAACTAAAAATAAATAAATTTAAAAGAAAAAATCAGAGAAGTATGGACACAGAAAAATATTGTTACTGGAGTAAGGAGTAATAGGTTGGAATAGTTCTGAAGACTGGAAAGCATTTTTGAAAAATAAAGATTCAAATATGGATTTGTACCATGCTACAAATGAATGTGACCTCCTTTTTTAAATGAAAATAAATGAAAGAAGTATAAAACATATTTCCATGAAGAATTATGTCTGGGAAATAATATTAACTGAATGAGGAATAGACATGATCATACAGGATGAAATATAAAATTTTGTTTTCAATACATTTGGAAGTTTTTGTATGGGTAAAATAAATGCATTAAGAACAAGAAAACCAGTCATTTGCATAAATTATTTCCCAACAACTATCTCATATTACACACACACACACACACACATATATATATACATATATATGATGAATATAGTATAACTGTACAAAAAAAAGATATTCCCTAAAGGTAAGCTGTCAAAAAATATCAACAGGAATATTAAAAAAAAGAAAAGAAATGCATGTGATGTGATTATAAATGTAACCCCTTATTATTTTATTATTATTATTATAGATGTAATTTATTATACATGGTAATCCCTTTAGGGAACTAGTTCTCATGGTTTAACTAAAGATGGTATATAGCCAGTAACATTAAAAAGCAGCAGTTTTATGTTAATAAGCAATCTGCTTAGCTTAGATAATCATAAAGATCCCTAGGATGAAATTGTCAAAAGTTATTGCTATTTTCTAATAAGGGAAAGAAGGTGGGGGAAGGAGAGAAATAGGAACTTAAAAAAAAACTTTTGAAAAAAAGAAAAAATTATGGTTGCACTTTTAACAAGCTACTTCATGAGATAAGATGGGAGGACATTTATTTATTAAGTGCCAATTATATGTCTGGTTAGCCATCACAACAATCCTGTGATGTTGGCACTTTTATCATATCTATTTTACACATGAAGAAACTAAGGCAGACAGAAAATAAATAAATGACTTCCTCAAAGTCACACAACTACTTAAGTTTCTCTACCCAGATTTGAAAACGTCTTCCTGACTCCAGGTCTATCATCCTATCAGGCCACTTGACTGTTAGAAGCAGCAGTTCATCAAATCAGCATTGCATGCTATAATAAAACTTAATACAAATGCATATTGTGATTAAAAAGACTCCCACAAAATGGGATGTTTACTTATATTTTCAGAATACAAGTCAAAAAACAACAATGATACTGCCTTGATAGAATCTTAGCCTTTTTCTGCAATAGAAATGCATGTCAGTAGCACCTCGAGTGATAAAGTAGATTAAAGCACTCAAAACAAGAAATTTACAAATGGAAAAATGCAATTCATGAAAATACCTTCTAATTCTGCAGCACCTTAATTTGGAAAAAATAAAAGCCATTCCCCAATTGATAAATCGTTAAAGGAAAATAAAAGTTATTTAGCCACATGAAAAAAAAAGTTCTACATCATTTTAGAGAGAACTAATTAAAACAATTTTGAAGTACCACCAGACAGTTATCATAAATGACAAATACTAGAGGAGATGAAGAAAAAATAAGTATAGTAAGGAACTGCTGGTATAGTAGTGAAGTCGTCCAACCATTCTATTAACAATTTGGAATTACGCTTAAAGTGCTCTAAAACTGTGCATAACCTTTGACCCAACAATACCTATACTAGATCAATTTCCCAAAGTCATAAAAGAAAAAGGGAAAGGACCTATTTGTACAATAATACCTATAGAAGCTCCTTTTCTGCTGGCAGAGGATTGGAAATTGAGGGTATACTCATCAATTGGGAAATGGCCAAACAAGTTGTGGTACATTTTGATGCAGTACTATTGTGTTATAAGAAATGTGTGTGTGTAGGGGGAATTCAGAAAAAAAAACTAGGCAAGAACTAGTAGAGCTGATGCAAAGTGAAGGGAGAAGAACTGAGAGATCCTTGTGCACAGTAACCACCATGTTATAATAACCAGCTGTGAAAGACTTTGCTTCTCTGACCAATGCAGTGATACAGAATAATCCAAAGGACTCATGATTAAAAAAAAAGTGCTATTCACCTCCAGAGGAAGAACCGATGAACGTGGAGTTCAAAGGAAAGTATAATTTTCTTACTTTATCTTTCTAGCTTTTTAAAACTATGTCTAAGTTAAAAATATGTTTTGCATGATTTTATACATACAGTTGATATCATATTATCTCTTCAGTGCATAAAGAGGATGGGGGCATGAGGGAGAGAATTCAGAACTCAAAATTTAAAAATAAAAGACTATTTTAAATAAAAAAGTAATAAATTAAAATGTTGAAAATAATGAATCATCTTTTCCCACAAAGCCAGAATTCTCCTTCCCCACCCCCCTGCCCACCACCACCACAAACAAGTAGTACTTTCAACATTCTGCTCCTGGTGTATGAGTAAAAGTTTCAATAGTGAAAGGCATAAATCCACCCAGTAA
>NW_027185761.1:5141088-5159526 GCF_028583685.1 Petaurus breviceps papuanus | reverse complement strand
CTGAGATTGGAAGAGAGTCAGGCATGCCATGATGTAAAAATGAGGATGAAGAAACTTCCAAGTATTTGAGACATTCAGTAAAAACAAATTGATTATCATGTATCGGAATATCTTGTTTGAGAAACAACAAAAAGGGCAGTATCACTGGGAAACCAGAATATATGTGGGAAAGTAGAGATTAAAAGACAGAAAAGGGAGAAAAGGGTCAGATTAGGAAGGAAGTTAAAAGCAAAAAAAAATCATATTTGGTCCTGGACGTAAAAGAGAAGAACTAGTTTTGATTAAATAAGATTATGCAACTTATGGTTCCTACTATAAGACAATTGAACTGAAAAGATTTTGTCTGCCCTCTTGGGTTAGGGAACTAAGGGAGAATATGAAATTCCATATCAACTAGACACCCAAAATAGTAATATCATTTTTCCTGTCTTGGCATATTCAGTTCAGTTTAATTATTGGTATAATTACTCCATTTCTATATTTTCTAGTTTTGCATCATTTTGTCTATTCTTGCTCTAGTTTGTTAAAAATGAATACTAGCATTATTTGACTGCCAGAGCAGCTTGGTATCACATTTTTAAAATGGAATTTAAAATTAGTTTATTCAGAAAACTGCTTGCAGGGATTTAAAAGCTCCAACACCTTTTAGGACAAAAAACAAGTGTTTGTATACAATCATTCCATTGACTTGACTCAACTTTTGTTTAATTTTGGGACAAAGTCAAGCTCCTTGGGTTGGGGAGTAGGGAGAGAGTATACTGAGGAACGGTTGTGTTACAAGAAAAAGAATGACCTGAAAAGTATCAAATTCCACTCAATTCAATAAATCTTATTTATTAAGAATCTGATGGGTTCAAAGAACTACCAACTGGAGGTGAGATGGGAAGAGTCAAGTATAAGATAGTATTTACCTTCAAGCAGTTTACAATCTGGCCTCAGAGTTCAGATGTGATGTATGTGTGTAATTGACACAAGATTGAATGCAATGTGTCCTGAGGCAGAAATTAACAAATTATTAGCAGAGTAGAGAGGTAGGAGTGATCATTTTCTCCTAGAAGGATAAGGAAAGCCTTCAAAATGTAGGTAATCTTTGAGATTGGCCTTGAAGGATGGAAATGATTTCCTCCACAAGGGTGGGGGAAAGCACACTAGGCAATAGAATGAAAGTGGGAATTAAGAGGGTGCATTGGAGGAATAGTGCAGAGTCCAGCCTGTGGCAAGGGCACAGAATATTGGAGAGGGGTTGTAAGAAATACTACTAGAAAGAAAACTTAACAGCAAATTGTGAAGAACCTACAATAGGAAGATACAATATTATATTATTCCACAGATAATGGAGAAGCATCAAAATTTTCAGAGCAGGAGATTGAGAAAATTAATATGCTTCCTTTGGAAGACCAGCTTACCAGTGACATAAATAATTGCTTAAAAGTAGGAGTTGGGGAGCTTGGAGTCAATAAAAACTGTTAGGAGAATATTTCAATAATCTCACATTTGATCTTGAGGAGATATTAATAAATATATATTAAAGGCATGCAACAGATTTTGAAGGAGTCTGTAGTCACTCAAAATATTTCAGTAGAAGACAAAACTATATCCCTGGTTAGGTGTATAAATGCTTCCTAGAAAGTACATCCTCAACATAAAATGATTCCTGAGACCTCTATAACTGAGATCAGTGGATGTTCCTTTAACATTATAAAATGGTCAACATTTGCCAGACCCACAAGCAAAGTTTAAGTTAAATTGACTATGGTTATTGCCAGGTTGGGCAGCTGTGAGGTACAGTGGGATACTATACTGGGCATGGAGTCAGGAGGACTATTCTTTGTGAATTCAAATTTGATCTCAGATACTTAGTTGCTGTGTGTCCCTGGTCAACTCATTTAATCTTCTTTGAATAGTTCTATCATCTGTAAAATAAGTTGGAGAAAGAAATTCAAACCACTCCATTTTCTTTGCCAAGAAACCCTCAAATGGATCCCTAAAATTCAGAGATGGCTGAACAATGACTAAGCAAAAATTGCTAAATATTGTTTAAAAAAAAAGGAAGACGAGTTTCAAAATGAAGAAATTGTAAACTCATTTTCCCTATCCTGTTCATATAATCTTAGAGCTTATCTCCCATAATTTTGAGGTTAAAAATGTCTTTTTATAAGACTTCTTTATTCCATTCACCATTATATTATGTTTGAATAGGGTCATTCTTATTTCCTAATCCTCTTGCTCATTTAAAAAACATGACAAGTACTTATTTTCCACATTGCGTTAATTTGTTGAAAATCATATGACTTGATAAGAACTGATAATATTTAAACTTGGTAACCCATTACTCTTATTTGGGATGACTTCTCTAAAGAACTATAGTATTAATAAAAGATATTTAACATTTATTTTTGAGACCTTATTTTAAAGTCTGAAAGTAAATGCCCCTAAGGAATTTTCAAAAGTTTTTCTGCACCTTCATATGATGGGAAGTTTAGTCCTTGATCTAGACACTATAAACATTGAACAAACAGGGAGCTGTTTTATTTTTATGAGAGCTAGGCCAGACTTGAAGATCATTAGTATGGATGTCTTAAAGTTGAATTTCAGAATGATGCCCATCAAAAGATATTTCTAATAGAGACCTCAGATTTCTAAGATGCTCAAGGGGCCCTACATCTTTAGTGCTGTCTTTCAAACAGGAGCTAAAGAATATGAACCTGATTAAAGACATAGCCGAATATATATATCTGTATGTGTGTGTTGGGTATTTGTCTCTATCCCAAAACAAAAACTATTCTTTCTGCCAAAAATAAAGCAAAAGCTAACATTATATAACATCTTAAAGTTTTTTTTTTTAATGTAGATCATAGATATATAATTGAGATAGATGGGAAATTGATTAAAAAGTTAGAAAGCTATATAAGTTATAGACTAATACAACTAGATATATGATAGATACATGATAGAAAGGTAGATTAGCTAGCAAGCTAAATAATAAATAAGCAGATGTATTGATGGATAATAGATAGAACTAGAAAGATAATAGATTTTTAGATACAGAGATGAATAGATAGATATATTCTAAGGTATTACATTAAATTATGAACTACCCACCTCATGTAGATAGTATTTTAAAAATTAAAAAAAGTTCAGAAAATTGAAATAATGTTACACATACATGGCAGCATCTACAAACTTAAGTCTTTATTGTAACTTACCTCTGAACAAATTGGGAGATGTACATTTATTCATCTCTTTTAGAGGGCTTAACTCGATCACTGTAATTTTTCTATATTTTTATAGTCGAAAAGTTATAAATAGAATTTGTCTAGTGTATAGTTTATGTACTTAGTAGGTATCAGGTAACTTTATACAAGTCACTCGAACTCTCTTCACCTCTTTTTGTATTTTTTCTGTATATCTGAGAAATGAAGAGTTGAATTCAATGATCTCTTAATTTATCTTCTGAATCTAGATCCTATAAATTTGTATTGAGAATCTATTTTTGACAAAGCAGCAGGCTCAACACTGAACATAACACAGGATGAATGAGAAGTAACATTTGATCACAATGAGTTTAAAATTATTTTGTGGATGTAGTAGACATGCACAGAAGTTAGGCAATCCCTATCCCAGCTAGTGTTCATAGGATCACCAGAGCACATGGCCAATTTAATGTGAGCAAAATTATCCATTTTGCATTTCATAAGGTTCTCTATTTATTGTTTGGTCATGAATTCTTCCCCTCTTCATAGATGCAACAGGTAAATAATTCCTTGCTTTCTTAATTTGCTTATGTTATCATCCCTTATGTCTAAATCATGTACCCATTTAAAAAATGTCTTGGTATGGGGGTGTGAGATATTGGTCTTTGCCTAGTTTCTGCCATACTATTTACCTGTTTTCCCAGCATTTTTTTTTTTTTGTCAAATAGTGGCTTGTTATCCCAGAAGCTGGAGTCTTTGAGTTTATCAAACAATAGATATGATAGTCCTTGACTGCTATGTCTTTTGTACCTAACATTTTCCACTGATCTACCACTCTATTACTGAGCCAGTACTAAATAGTTTTGAAGATTGCCGCTTCATAATATAGTTTAAGATCTGGGATGGCTAGGCCATCTCCCTTTGCATTTTTTTAAAAAAATAATTCCCTTGATTGTCGATCTTTTGTTATTCCAGATGAATTTTGTTATAATATTTATAACTCTACAAAATTATTTTTAGTATTTTGATTGGTATGAAATTGAAAAAGTAATTTAATTTAGGTATAATTGTCATTATTTTTTGTATTAGCTCAGCCTACCCATGGGCAACAGATATTTTTGCAATTATTTGGACCTCAGTTTACTGGTGTAAATTTTTTTTTGTAATTATTTTCATACAGTTGCTGGGTTTGTCTTGGCATGTAGACTCATGAATATTTTATACTATGTATTTAAAATTACAGTTCTTTTAAATGGAATTTCTCTTTCTACTTCTTGTTGGGCTTTGTTGGTAATATGTAGAAATGCTGAAACTTTATATGACTTTATTTTACAACCTGCAGCTTTGCTAACATTGTTTCAAACAATTTTTTAGTTGATTCTCTAATCATATCATCTGAAAAAAGTGAAATTTTTGTTTCCTCATTGCCTATTCTAATTCCTTCAATTTATTTTTCTTCCCCTATCACTAACACTAATATTTCAAGTACAATTTAGAAAAATAGTGGTGATAATGGTCATACTTTTTTCACCCTTGATCTTATTGGGAATACATTCATATTATACCCATTACATATACAGTTTACTGTTTTGTATAGATACTGCTTATCACTTTAAGGGAAACTCCATTTATTCCTATGCTCATTAATGTTTATAAAAGGAATGGATGCTGTATTTTGTCAACAAGTTTGTTTTCTGCCTCCATTGAGATAATCATGTGATTTATGTTAGCTTTGTTATTGATTTGGTCACTTATGATGGGAGTTTCCTAATATTGAAACAGTCTTGCATTTCTGGTATAAACCCCACATGGTCATACATAGTATATTATCCCCATGATGAATTAATGTGATCTCTTTGCTAATATTTTATTTAAAATGTTTGCATGAATACTCATTGGGGAAATTCATCTATAAATTTTTCTGTTTTGGCTTTTCTAGGTTTAGGTGTCAGCACCATTTCTAAAATTTTAAACTTAAATACTAAAATCTAAATATACAATAAAGAAAGGATTAAAATGAATTATAGACTTAAATACTGAAACAAACACAAAATGAGAAAAGAAAAAAATCATGTTGTGCACAGCAGAATATAAGAGAGAATTCAAAATATATGGCAATAGGTTTTCATTTCAAGAAAGCCTATATAATAAATACTGTATTTTGATTGAAAACTGTCTATCTTTGCTTCATTGTAAGTTTTCTTTTGTTCTCTGCTGTGCATTTTTTACTTTGTTCTTTTTTTTCCCCTTTCCTCTCCCCCACCCCAAGAAGGCTACAATTAAGTAAGGAAGGATAGATAGATAGATAGATAGATAGATAGATAGATAGATAGATAGATAGATAGATAGATAGATATACATATACATACATATACATAAATATATGTAGAAAGACATACTTTATCTAACAAATTCGACTCCTAATCTTTGTTTTTGTCTTTGTGCATGTATCTTGTTTCCCATCCCTCCTGATGCTTCTACATTACTTCTACCTGCTACCTTGCCTTCCTATTCCTTAGCCTACCTTTCTTCCAAGGATCCCTCCCTCATCTACCCATTCCCATAAATCTATACACCCTTCTGTACTCTCCTTTAACCTATTCCCTCAGCCTCCCTTCTAGAGATCACACCTTTTCCTCTCCCTCTAACTATTCCCTTAATATTTTATTTCTTTCCAAACTTAGCATACTTTTAAACTTTTATACATATATATATATATTTTTTTTTTCTTGTACATGTTCCTGATGAAAGTATATTTCCAGAACTAACAGGTCTACTCTCTATATAATTCCCCTCACACATCATTTGTAAAAGACAATTACTCTTTTTTAGGTTATTTCTAAATGGTTTTTCTTTTAAAAGTCATATCATACTCAGGTCTATACCAATCGTTCTTATGAACTAACCAATTACTAAAACCAATTTTAGACATATGTTTTATATATTATATACATAAAAGGTAAACATTCTGTCCTTATTGAGTTCCTATATTTAGTTTTTCCCTTATATTTCCTTTGGTTCTTTTATGTTGAATCTTCTATTAAGTTCAGGTTTGGTTTGTTTTTGTTTGTTTTTTTAACAAAGCCCTAAAAGTGTGATGATTCATTGAATAGCCTTTTTTCCATTCAGGGTTATGCTTATCTTTGTTGATATTTGAAAATATGAGTATCATATTTTCAGCCAGAACACCAGTTCTATGTCTCTTATAAATATGGAATTCCAAGATGTGTAGACTTTTAGTGTCACAGTTGCTAGGTTTTGTGAGATTGTAACTGTGCCACCACCATATTTAAATTGCTTTTTGTTGTTGTTGATGTTATTCTCATAATTTCCTTCTTGCTCATAATATTTTACACTTGACCTAGGGCTTTCAATATTTGATAATAATATTCCTGTTAAATTTCCTTGTACAATTCTTTGAGCTGGTGATCAGTGGATTTTTTTTCTGTTTCTACTTTCTCCTCTTGTTCTAATGCTTCAAGACACTTTTCTTTAATTATTTCTTGTACTATTTGTAATAGTAATGTAATTTGAAGATCCCCTTGCATTGGCAAGCTAACAGGTACTTAATATTTAGTTTTGAGTTAAGTATTAAGACACAAAACTTGTGAATCCCACAATGGGATGGACTTGTTGACATAACAAGAAGGGGCTTAGCAGGGAGGAGCCAATTCTGTATGTAAGGAAAAACCCAAGCTGAGAGAGTCCGGAACTTCTTGGATCAAGCAGTGTGGAGGCTGAAGAGGAGAGGCCCAGGTTGGAGAGAGTGATTTTAATTTTTGAGAATGGAGCTTATGGTAGCAGAGCTTATTTGAGATCCAGCTGGAACTTCTGCTGAGACCTTTCTTCTGGGAACTTCTGCTGAGAATTTTGGAGAAGCAGGCTGAGTACCTACCAACTTCTATATGAGCTGCCAAAGACTTCTGAGGGCCAGTTGGAGCTGCCAAAGACTGAGGAAGCATGATTGTGGTGCTGGTACTTTGTCTGTCTGTTTTGATGTTACTTTGTTGGATTCGTTTATTGGTAGAGGCCTCAGACCTTGTTGTTGGGTCTATGCTGATTTCACAGGCAGAAAGTGAATTGATGAGGACACTGGCAAAGTGCATGGTTGTTATTGTGGCTTGGTTAAGCTTTATCTTCTCAGGAACAGAAACTGTGAAGGACTTGAGGTGGATTAGACACTGTGAGCTTCAATATGGAACAGGAACTGCACAGAGAGGGGGACAAGGAACTGGAAGCTTCCTGTCTTTGAACTCACATGGCAGTTGGTTAGATTTTGACAGGAATTTGACCATAGAAAAGGAACCATGGAAGCTGAGAGCCTTCCTTGACTCAAGATGTAAAGACCTCTCCTTGGGTATTTAATGTTGATAGATGAGATTGTAACTTACTTGTGACCTAGGGGTACATGGCTTTTGTACTTTCCACTACACTTTAAGAAGGTACTTAGTAGTGACTGATGATATTGTAACTTGATTTTGACCTAGGGGTGGACTTTGTGATTCACGAAATGAATTCACCCTGTTTAAAAGATAACTTTAGTTTTGTATTTTGTGATTGAATTGAGGACTTACTAAATGCTTGAGTTACTAAATGATTGTACTTTGTTTAAAACTATGGGGGAAGCTAGGTGGCACAGTGAATAAAGCACCGGCCCTGGAGTCAGGAGGACATGGGTTCACATCCAGCCTCAGACACTTAACACACACATGTACAAAAAAAAAAAACTAGCCATGTGACCTTGAGTAAGTCACTTAACCCCAATTGACCTCCAAAAAGCAAAAAAACAAAAACAGACAACTACATGGCCACTTTGGTGAATACTACATGGCCATTTTAGTGTTAAGCTGTTGAGTTGCGACATTGTGAATGCTGTATTTTGATTTTCTGTGTTCTGCTTAATTGGTTATTGAATAGGAAGTTCAACTATACTGTGTAATCAGAACCTTGAAAGCTCTTCACAGCAATAGTTCTCTGGAAAGCTGGTGCTTGACTTTACACTATTATATTAAGATTTATTTTTGAATCATAGCTTTTAGGTTATTGAATTATTCTTATCTTTATGAACTTCATATGTTCACTATATTGGTTGTTTTTCTTATGAGATGTCTCACATTCTCTTTTGTTTTTTCATTATTTTTTTATTTCTTGATCTATCACAATTTTGCTGGCTTAACAATGCCCAATTACGATTTTCAAGGAGTCATTTTCTTCTTTAAGATTCTGGATCTTCTTTTCTAATTGTTTGACTTTCTTTTAATAATCTTATTTTTCTTGGATCTCTCTCTCTCTCTCTCTCTCTCTCTCTCAGTTTTTCCTCAATCTCCCTGCTTTCATCTTTAAAGTTCTACTATTAATTCTTTTTTAGTAGGTGACCATTTTATATTGCTCTTTTGGGTGGAAAAATATTTCTTTGCTTCCGTATCCTCCTCTGAAGATGAATCTTGGTCTTCTCTATTACCTTAGTAACACTCTATGATTGGATACTTAACCTTTGCCTGTGCATTAAAAAAATAGTAGCTTAAATTTTGTAAGCACCTCTAGACCTGCAGTGTGGGGAATATCCAATTCATCAATATCCTTTTTCTCTGTTTTATTCATGTAAGTAAATATTTAGAAATATAAAATTTCCCCTAAGAACTGCTTTTGCTACATCCCATAAGTTTAGGTATATTGTTTCATTATTGTCATTCACTTGGAAGAAGTTATTGATTGTTTCTGTGTTTTTGTTGTTTGACACACTCATTCTTTAGGATTAGATAATTTAACTTAAAATTGGATTTTAACCTATCTCTCCATGACCATCTTTTAAATATTTTTATTGCATTACAATTTTAAAAGTATACAATTAAAATTTCTGCCATTCTTCACTGAATTGTGGGGGGTTTACACACTGATACATAGTCATTTTTTTTTCTGTATGTGCCACACATTGCTGAGAAAAAGGTATATTCCTTTTAATTCCCATTAATTTTTCTCCAAAAGTCTATCACATCTAAATTTTCCAAAATTCTATTCACTTTGTTTTTTGTTTATTTTATGGTTAGATTTATCTACTTCTGAGAGTGATTGGTTGAGGTCTCCCACTATTATAGTTATACTGTCTATTTCCTCCTGTAATTCACTTAACTTCTCTATGTATTTGGATGCTATAGCAATTGGTGCACATTTGTTGATTATTAAGATTACTTAATTGCCTATAGTGTCTTTCAGTAGTATGTACTTTCCTTCATTATCTGCCTTAACTAGATCTATTTTTTACTTTTGTTTTGTCTGAGATGAGGATTGCTACTCCTGTTTTTTTTTGTTTTGTTTAGTTTTGCTTTATTATTCACTTTACCTGAAGTATTCTGCTTCAGCCTTTTACCTTTACTCTGTGCACATTTCTATACTTCAAATGTATTTCTTGCATACAAGATATTATAGGATTCTGGTTTTTAATTTACTCTGCTACCTATTTCCATTTGATGGGAGAGATCATCCCATTCACATTCATAGCTATGATGACTCTAACTGTGTGTTTCCCTCCATCCTATTTCTCCCCATTTATGTTTTTCTGTCTTCTTTCACCATGTTCCTCCTCACAAGTGTTTTGCTTCTGACCACTTCCTCCTACAATCTGTCTTCACTTTTATGAATCCCTGCACTTTCTCTTTTCTTTCTCCTTTTTTTTTCCTCCTACTTCCCTATTGGGTAAGATAAATTTCTATGCCCAACTGAATGCCTATGTTATTTCCTCTTTGATCCAAATCCAATGAAAGTAATGGAACAATGCTTCCCCCCCTTCTTTCCCTCTACTGTAACAGGTCTTTTGTACCTCTTCATGTGATGTAATTTACCCTCTTCTACCTCTTTCTTTCCTCTTCTCCCAGTACAATTCTTTTTTAACTGCTTAATTTTTTATATAATCATACCAGAGTCAACTAATAGAGATACAGTTCTCAAGAATTATAATATCTACTGTAGACATTATAAAATATTTGGAAATCTACCTGCCAAAACAAACTCAGGAACTATATGAACACAATTACAAAACACTTTTTGTACAAAAAAATATTTAAATAATTTGAAAACATTAGTGGCTTATGGCTAGGTCAAGTAAATATAATAAAAATGACAATTTTACCCAAATTGATTTGGCTATTTAGGGCCATACCAATCAATCTACAGAAAAAAAAATATTTTATAAAGCTAGAAAAAATAGTAACAAAATTCATCTGGAAGAACAAAAGGTGCACAATATCATGGGAATTAATAAAAATAAATGTTAGGGAAGGAGGCCTAGCCATATCAATTTTAAATTGTATTATATAGCAGCATTCATCAAAACTACTTGTTACTGATTGAGGAAAAGAGTAGTGGATCAGTGGAATAGATGAAGTACATGAGACACAGCAGTCAATGACTACAGTAATCTATGGTTTGATAAACCAAAAAACTCCAGTTTATAGCATAAGAACTCACTATTTGACAAAAATTTATGGGAAACCTAGAAAATAATATAGCAGATACTGGGCATAGACCAATATCTTACACTGTATAACAAAATAAATTCTAAATAGGTGCATGATCTAGATAGAAAGGCTGATACTGTAAGCAATCTGGGAGAGCAAGGAATAGTTTACCTGTCAGATTTATGGAGTAGGGAAGAATTTATGTCCAAACAAGAGATGGAGAGCATTATAAAATGAAAAATGGATAACTTTATATTAAACTGAAAAGGTTTTTTTTTTACAAATAAAGCCAATGTAACCAAGATTAGAGGGAAGTAGAAAATTGAGAAAGAATTTTTACAGCCAGTGCCTCTGATAAAGGCCTCATTTCTAAAATATACAGAGAACTGAGTCAAATCTATAAAAATACAGATTATTCCCCAATTGATAAATGGTCAAAGGATATGAACAGATAGTTTCCAGAGGAAGAAATTAAAGATATCTCTAACCATATGGAAAATTGCTCTAAATCACTATTGATTAGAGAAATGCAAATCAAAACAACTCTGAGATACTACATCTCAGTGGTCAGATTGACCAAAAGGACAAAACAGGAAAATGATAACTACTGGAGAGGATGTTGAAAAGTTGTAACACTAATGCATTGTTGGTGGAGTTGTGAACTGATCCAATCATTCTGGAGAGCAATCTGGAACTATGCCCAAAGGGCTATAAAAATGTGCATACCCCTTGACTCAGCAATACCACTTCCAGGGCTTTATCCCAAACAGATCTTACAAGTGGGAAAAGGACCTATATATACAAAAATATTTATAGTAGCTCTTTTTGTTTTGGCAAAGAATTATAAATCAAGGGGATGCCCATCAATTGGCGAATACCTAAACAAGTTATGTTATATTAATGTAATGAAATACTGTTGTGATATAAGAAATGAGGAGCAAATGGATTTCATAATAACCCAAAGAGGATTATGTCAATTGATGCTGAGTAAGGGGAGAAAAATCAGGAAAACATTGTATACAATTACAGACACATCATATCTGTGATGACTGACATTGATAGACTGGGCTTCCCTCAGCAATGCAAGTTTATAAGACAACTCCAAAGGACTCATGATGGAAAAGGCTATCCACATCCAGAGAAAGAATTATGAAGTCTGAAATTAGATTGAAGCAAACTACTTACTCTCACTCTTTTTTTTGTTTTTTTCTTCTTTCTTGTTATTCATTCTATTAGCTATAATTATTCTTTACAACTTGATGAATGTTTAATGCGAAGGTATTTGTAGAACAAATTGGATTGAATGATGACATGGGGGTTAGGGGGAGAAGAGGGAGGGGGAGAAAATTTGGACCTCAAAGGATTGTGGAATTGAATTTTGTAAACTAAAAGTAAATAAATAAATTTTTAAATGAATTATAATTTCATCTTCCCATGAAGGGAAACAGTTTCAATCTTATTGAATAACAGTATGCTTTTTTTTTCTTTTCTGTTTACCTTTTTATGCTTCTCTTGAGTCTTATATTTGAAGAATGAACTTTTATGTTCATTTCTGACCTTTTCATTAGAACATTTGGAAAGTTTCATATTTCATTGAATATCATTTCCCCTGAATGATTAAGCTCAATTTTGTTGGGTAATTGATTCTTGGTTTTAAACCCAGCTCTTTTGCCTTCCAGAATATCATATTCCAAACCATCTGATCCTTTATGTAGAAGCTGATAAGTCCTGTATAAACCAAACTGTGGCTCCTTGATACTTGAATTGTTTCTTTCTGGGTCCTTGACTTTATAATTCTTGAATATGGCAACAACATTGCTTGGAGTTTTCACTTGGGAATCCCTTTCAGAAGGTGATTAGTGGATTCTTTTAATGATGATTTTCCCTCTTGTTCTAGTACATCTGGGCAGTTTTCCTCTATAATTACTAAAAGGTGCAATTCAAGCTCTTTTTTCCTCATCACTTTCAGGTAGTCCAAAAATTATTAAATTATATCTTTTGGATCTATTTTTCCATGTCATTTCTTCCAATGAGTTATTTTGCATTGGCTTCCATTTTTATCATTATTTAGATTTTGTTTCACTGATTCTTGATGTGTCCTAGAGTCATGAGCTTTCACTTGCTCAATTCTAATTTTTAAGGAATTATTTTCTTCAATTATCTTTTTGTACTTCCTTTTCCATTTGGCCAATTCTACTTTGAAAGGGGCTGTTTACTTTGGTGGATTTTTTCCCCATTTGGTTTGTTCTATTTTTAAAGGAGTTGTTTTCTTTGATCAGTTTTTGTGTTTTCTTTTCCGAGCTATTGACTTTTTTTTATAATTCTCCTTCATAATTCTCATTTTTCCCCAATTTTTCTTCTACCTGTTACTTTATTTTTGAGCTCTTCAAAGGGGACCTTTTGGACTTGAAACAAATTCATATACTTTGAGGCTTCAAATGTAAGTGTTTTGACATTGTCCTCTTCTGAATTTGTATTTTTATCTTCCCTGCAGTCATAGTAATTTTCTATGGTTAGGGATTTCTTATTTTTCTTACTCATTTTCAGCATAATTTGTTCATTTTAAAGTTGAACTCAGCTCCTGGTGCACAAAGGGCAATATCCCAAGTTTCTTATATGGGCAGCCAGGGGCCAAGGACCAGGGGCCTGGTCTCTGCCTTTTCACAACAGAACTCAGGTGCTTGTGGCTTACCCACTCTGCTAAGTGTTGCCCAGCCTAGTCATGCCTGTTGTAGCAGGTATCCAGGATTCACAATCAACCTTCAGCACTGAGGCTGGAGACCTAACTGCTGTTTGGCTGAGCAAGGTATGAGAGGAATCTGTTACTGATATCTACTGTGGCTAAAAGTCTTGCTGGCTTGCTGTGCTTGTCTTCACTCCCCTTTTACCCAAGTGAGATATACCTTTCCTGAAGACCTTTTAACTTACCTTAAGCTGGAAATTTGTTTCACTGTGTATTTTTTGTCTTCCTTTGCTACAGAATGCATATGGAGGTTTGATTTAATGTTGTTTCTGAGGGAAACTGGGAAGATCTCAGGCAACTTCCTGGCTTTTCTCCCTCATCTTGGCTTTGCCTCAGTTATTTACCATTTTTAATAATAGGTATACAAACATTTATATTCACAAAAGGTAAGTTGTAAATTTAATAGACTAAATTGTCAATTCAAAATTTCCTGTATATTTTAACTTGAAAATTACTCATTTCTTGCTAAAACAGGTATTTAGTCATGTGATGAGTGTATCAAAAATTATCAGTTCTAAACAGAAACTTTCATCTGTCATATATCTGTAGACTTTGTGATTGAATATAAACTGAGAATAGAAAATAATTTTATACAAAAATATACATTTATCATGGTGACAAAAAAATTGGAGAAATGGGGAAGAGGAATTGTTATATTGTCAATAGTTTCATTATATTTGAAGGGATAGTGTAGTAGCAAATTGATGGTGACCATGACAGTGGCAGGCAATTCCCCTTTCATTGTAATTAGGCAACCCTGGAACAGGGTGCTTTCACATCAAAAAAGGCAGGAGGTAACTGGGCATTCAGGTTTTGTGGGGAAGAGATATGGGTACCTACCTTCAATGATGGCATTATATTATCTCACCTAGTGAGACCAATGTATGCTACCTGAATAGCATTCAGTGTTATGTTTATTCTTTTGTTTTCCCCCTCTATTTTAGTTTATGGATTTCAAAGGGAAAGTATCATTAGAGTCCATCTAATCCAACACCCCCATTTTTACAAATAAGATAAATGAGGTCTGAGAAGTTACTTGCCAGGATTTCTATGAGGATCAAATGATGAAATAATTGTAAAGTACTTAGCACACTGCCTGGAACATAGTAAGTGGGATATAAATGTTGTGTTTGTTATTGTTGTTGTTGCTGTTGTTATTTGACTTGGCCCAGTTTACACAGATAGTATTTGTTAGAGATGGAATTTGAAATGAGGTTCTATCAGCTTAGAAAAAAAAATACTCTTTCCATTGCACCATTTTGATTTTTAACTCTTCATTATTCATTTGAGAAAGGATAAACATAAAGGGAAGCTAGAAAACTTCCCTAATGGAAAGAAAATCAAATAACACTAATGTAAGAATAAGCATGTTTTGTTGACTATTCTTTTTCAGACACTGTGCTAGGCACAGGTTATGCAATGATCAAACCAAACAATCTCTGTACACAATGTGTTTACACTTTACTGAAGAAATATAATTTATAAACAGAGAAGAAAATTATAGTTACAAATGAAGTGATGCAATGCAATTCTAACCATAAAAAATGCTGATAACTTAGAGATCCAAAAATGTCTGATATAGGAAAAGTTAATGTCGTTATTCCTTGAAGGAAGCAAGGAGTCATTTGAGTAAACAAATGTGTCAGATTAAAGTGAATTGAATTCAAAAACATGGAAGTACTTATAGTTTAGTGCATCTTCTGGTATGATGTTAGGTACAGGGCAAAGATAAAGAGGCATACTGTAAAGAGATGTCACTGTTCTGTTATTTGCTTTCCCTGATCATCCCTATGATAATAATGGTTTGGAATTCATCCAGAATTTTATTTTCCACCTCAGTAGCATACTTCTCATGTAATGTGTATTGCAGTTACCTGGGTTACTTTCTTATAACTCTTCTAGACTTCAAATTCCTGAGAGAAAAGGCTGTCTTCATTATTATCATCTGTCTATTTTAATAACATTACAATTATGTTATGTTGAAAACAATGGTGACAACATATAAAATATAACATTTCTAAATACCCATCGAATACCTAAGTAGATACCATTAGACAAACTTAATTATATACCTGAAAGTAGCCTTAATTTTATAAATTAATTTCATAAATTAACAATTGACCAATCTCTTCACTATAAACATAGGTCTCAAACATACTTAGAAACTGGCAAATGAACTCAGCATTATCACAGATCACACTGGTGCCCATAATTGTCCAGATATCATACTGATCCATAGAAATTTAAATTTCTAAAGAAATGTCTCTATATGAATAAGCATAAAAAACAAATTTCATGAATGACAAACTTTTAAAATATAGAACTTTATTGGAAGAAATAAAAATCACATAAGAATAGAATAAAGCTCATATGGTCACTGTCATCCTAGCAACTGTTTGAATTTTCATGAAGGTGATTTTAGTGGGCATACAGAAGAGAAATCCATAAACTAATCATCTTCAGGACAGTAAATATAAAGGACAGTGTCCCTAGTTCATTTCTATCTAAATTTCATCTAAAGGACATAAACAACACAATAGCACCTAAAGAAAAGACTCTTTGCTACTACTCAAGTAATGAGAAAGAAACTGAGAAAACTATATTATACAACAATGCATGATAAATGTATTAGGAGATGTAAAACACTTCACTCTTTGAGGATCAAAGAAGATCATTCTTTTTATGGGAATTACAGGCAATACTTTCATTAAAAAAGGGGGTAATTGAGCTTTCCTTTTGTGTGACCTCAGGCACATCACTCAATAGATAGAACTAGATGGTCTCTAAGCTTCCTTTGAGTCCTAGATTCATAAAGTTATTATGAATAGAAACTCAATAGGAAAAAAAAATGTTGACTACCATGTACTTATCATGATTCACATAAGCCCAGTTAATATTGAAAGAAACCCTCTAGAAATCAGTGTTAAAGATTATGAAGCCTTGGAAAAGAAAATCAAACAGGCACATCCTGTCCCAAACAGTTCTGTTCTTAGTTTTATCACACACTGGGCTACTAAGTTCAATTTTATTCTTATCCTTCTCTAACTCATCAGTTTAATTGCTCCCCTTTGAAAACATGTTTAACTGATATGAAATAGCTATGATGGTAGCTGTCTTATAAAGTTTTCTGTGATAATTAGGATATTTTTCCTTTGATTTAATTTTATAGTTGTTTTGTTTGCAACATTAAGTGGCATAGATAGAAAACATAGTCTCAAAGTAAGGAAAAATTTGGTTAAAGTTGTTCCTTTGACACATACTAGCTGAGTGACCCTAGGCAATTTCCTTAAATTCTCCATAGTCTTTGAATGTCTATTTGATTAAAAAAAAGTTGGAAGAAATAGGACAGTTGTTTGCAAAAACAAAATAATATTTGACATTGAAGATAGAATAAAAAAGATTAGAAAGTCAACCTTGAAAGAAATCTCAAGTGGCGGACCTGAGAGATCTATCATAGTACATCTGCTGCTTAAAATTTCTAATGAATTAATTGGTTAATACCTTGATGACATGCTTTTTAAATCTTCAAATGGCATAAAACTTAGAGGGACATGTAACACATTGAAGAAATATCTGGATGCAAAAAGATTTTCATAGGCTCAAACATTGTACAAATTTAATATAGTAAATAATTGTAATTTTTTACTATTTTAAAAAGTTTCACAAATGCAACACATCTAGATGATAATCTATTTTAATAGATTCTAGTGCTTTAAACAAACTGTAAACTTAATATTAGTCAACATTGTGTTAAGACAGTCAAAACAAAATAAAACAATAAAGTCAAGTCCTATTAAGCTGCATTGAGACAAAGTTTTGAACAAGGAAGGTGAAAATTACTTTATATTCTGCCATGATCAGATTATAGAAAAATGTGGGAATGCTCAGTCTCAAGTTGATAAGACTTTTATGGGATATTATAGCAATAATTAAGTATTTGAAATTCTTGAAAGTAGTAGAAGCACTTACATTTTTCCACTTATACTTAGCTAACATTAATAGGAAATATGAGTGGATTTTTAAAAGGGCATATTTCTGGTTTCTAGGAGACTATGCAATATTTATAGTCAGCCTAAAATGGAATGTTTTCTCTATTAATAGATGTGTTTTACCTCACTGGATGTTGTAACACAAATCTTAATGACAATAATATTGTAGAGAGAATTTATATTTATGCTTATAAAGTCTGGGTAGATGTCTGAGATCCCATCTTCTTCTGAGATTCTGTAAGTTCTGTGGGTCTGTGAAGTGGTCCTTTATTCACTACCTATAAACTTATATCCCATGTCAATTGTTAGTTTTACTAACTGTCCTTTTCCGTTTGCAAAATATAAAGTAAAGACCAAGTAGTAAAAATTTAACAGATTATCTGGATCCATCAATTTTATAAAAAACCAATACAATTTTCCTATATTTGGTTATATCAATTGTTAGCACTAGACTACCAACTAAAATATACTGTTCATGTGCATGCCTCTAAATCCATATGTCTTTTATTTCCTCTCCCGGAGTATGTAGAATATAAGCTCCTTGAGGGCAGGAATTAGTTTTTTTTTTTCTTTTTCTACCCTGCAATTAACAGAGTGCCTTACACTAAACATTTAACAACTTTTAACAGAATTGAATTAGATTATGACGTTTACTTCAAAATTATAATTTCTACCCTGTTCTTAAACTGATTTCAGAGTTTGGCCATCTACACATTGTTTTGTCAGGCAAAGTATCTCTGCTTCAGCATTTTAGTGTAATTAATCAGGACGCTCACCTTGATGCCTGCCAAGTTTTATTCCCTTTGAGCTAGTGCAAAAAAAAACAGTGAATTATTTATACTTCCATATGGTGCCTTATATTTTTATATATTCTATGTAATTCTTAAATGTTAGCTCTTAATAAGAAGGTAGAGATCTTAAGTTATGTTGTAATCCCAATTCAAACAGAAAACCAACAAACAAATAGAACCCTTATTAGCTTACAAAAACCCATCAGCAAAATAGATCAACAGATAGATAGATAGATAGATAGATAGATAGATAGATAGATAGATAGA
>NW_027185761.1:5115543-5141078 GCF_028583685.1 Petaurus breviceps papuanus | reverse complement strand
AGATAGATAGATAGATAGATAGATAGATAGATAGATAGATAGATAGATAGATAGATGATAGATAAAGTCTTTCTTCTAGTCAAAATCTATGGGAGAGTATTAATAAAACAGAACTCTGAATTCAAATAGTATTCTCTGCCACACCTTTTTTTTAATCTGCATTAATCAAGATAAAACATTTATTTTAATCCCTACTCATCTTTATTTGAATGGCAATTTCTTGCCAGTCAAACATAACTTTGTAACCACTGCCAGACAGTTTACTCCTGTAACTTCTCCTTTGTTGTGGTATGGATGTGATGTTAAGATCCATTATAGAAGCAGCCAGGTCATTTTTATGCATTTTTCCCTACCTCATAAAATCTACATTTTTTTAGTTAGTAAAAAGACTTGTAAAGACCTGGTGACGTATCTCAAAACTACAGAATCAAAGATTTGGGCCATCAACTTTTAAATCTGTCTGACACATTAATAAGTGCCTTGTCCAATAATCCAATCTAGACTTAAAAACCTATAGTAACAGGGAACTCACTGATCCAAGAAGTAAAGTATCTCATTTGGATTCTAGTTGTTCTGAAGTCCTGCCTTTTACTAAGCAGAAATCTGTCTTCAGACAACTGCTGTCTATTTGGCTAATTCTTGATCTCTGGGACAACAACAACAAAAAAATGAATTCTGTCCCTCTGCCTCTGGACAGCTATTCAAATACTTCAGAGGTCCCCACGTGGGCTGAAATGAAAGGAACTTTAGAAGTAATGGAGTGTACTATCTTCATGGTGTAACTGAGAAAATTGAGTCCCAATGAGATTAAATGACTACCCACATGTTAATTGTCTTAGGTAGAGAATTTACTAAGTGCATTTGATACTAGGCCAGATAGATTTTCATGGAATCCTGCTTTTAAGTATGAACTAGTTGCCCTCAAGTTTGAACTTCATTTTACCAATAAAATTCTGTTTAATAATCAAATATGTGTAGAATAAAATATATTAGAACATGCTTTGATCTAAGTATTACATTTTATGACCAATTATTTTAAAGCACTGTAAATAAATATAAAAGAGGAGAAATATGATTTCTTCTCCTACCATGTTTCCCCGATAAGACCTATCCTGAAAATAAGCCCTCCCCTTACTGTGTAAGATTCCTCTAAAATAAGCCCTCCCCCGAAAATAAGCCCTATTGAGATTGCCAACCCCCCCGTGAAACGCACGCCGCGCTTCCGAGCTGCATCCAATCAGAGCTGCAGCAGTGAGCGCATCATCCTGTTCTTCCCCAGTGATTTGCTTATTGAATAAAGGTACATTTTTTTGTTCACATTTACCTGTTTATTAAAATTGCTGTCAATGTTCATTAAAATAAGCCCTCTCCTGAAAATAAGCCCTCTGGTGTTTTTCTGTCCAAAAAATTTAATAAGACAGTGTCTTATTATCGGGGAAACACAGTAACTCAGTTGATAATATTTATGTGATTTATCTGGCTAAGATGAAACTTTAATGTGTTAACTAGATATAATAACTGAAGATTCCTTCGTAGTAGTGAAAACCTTTCTCTGATGGAGAACTCACTGGATGAGGTAAGCTTTAAATAGCTAAGCCCCAAGGACAGTCTTGAATTTCAGGGAAGTCTAGGGTCACATCCAAATTCTTAGAAGTGAACACAATACTGTAGATGTGATCTGAGTAGTAACAAGATACATAGTACTGTAATCTCTCTTTATTTGAGCCCAATAAATTTACAAGCACATGCTAGTATTTCTAATGTGTGCCAAGGATCTTCATTGCTCTCTGAAACTGATGACCAGTTTCTTCAAAGGGGGGAAAAGTATAATAGTCGATAATTGTGCATACCAACAATATCCACTTTATGAGTGAGTTACATACAACAGAAGCATTTAACCAAAGCACTTTTGATTAATTGAAACTAGTTTCGTGACCAAAAGTTATTTTTTTAATTGGTGTATAATAAATGATTAGATTTTACTGACAATTGTATGATATGCAATAAGTTGATTATTACTTTATCTTAGAAGAATAAAACTAATATAATCAATATCAATTTACATTCTTACTTTTTAAAACTATGCTTTATGTACCAATAGCCAATCATTTTAAATTATTGAGTTATTTCTGGATGGTTGAAATATTGGACAGTGGCAGGATGGCAAACCACAATTTTTTTGTAAGCATCTACTATAATTAAGCAGCAGCTAGGGGATATGGTAGAGAAAATGCTGGGAGCTGGAGTCAGGAAGAATCATCTTCCTAAATTCAAGTCCAGTCTTAGACACTTACTAGCTGTGTGACTCTGAGCAATTCACTTAACCATGTTTGCTTCAGTTTTATCATCAGTAAAATGAGCTAGAGAAGAGTATTGAGAATGGCTCCAATAATTTTGTCAAGAAAACAAAGAGTCAGACACTATTGAAATAATTAAATAGCAACTATATTTAAAACACCTAAGTAAATATTGGCAACATTAAAATGTAATGATCCAGTTTCTGCCTTAAAGAAGTTTACCATGTATGTGAAGGAGACTAAATAGGAAGAATATGTACATATTGTATCACTTTATACTAAAGATATATATGTGGTTTTGGCATATTCACATTTATAAATAGTACTAATACATAGAATTATACACTATACATATAATATTGACATATATGATATATGCATTATATATAATATAAATATACACACATTGGATAGCAAAATATAGTATATAGTACAGTAAAATATAGTATAGTAGAATGGAGTAGAGTGGAATATAGTATAGTACAGTACAGTATAATATAGTATAGTGTAGTATAGCATCGTGCAGTGTAGTATAGGGTAGAGTAGTGTAGCACAGCAAAGCACAGCATAGCACAGCACAGCACAGCACAGCATAGCATAGCATAGCATAGCATAGCATAGTATAGTATAGTATAGTATAGTATAGTATAGTATAACATAGTGGATTTATAATGGGAAGGAAAGAGAAAGAACACATATTTATTCCACCAGCTATGAACCAAGCATTATACTAAGCACATTATAATTATTGTATTCTTTGATCTTTATAACAAGCTTGGTTTGTTGATGCTATTACTATTCCCATTTTATAGTTAAGGAGACTGAAGCAAAGAGAGGCTAACTGACTTGCCCTCACACAGCTATGAAGTGTCTGAAAGTAAATATGAATTTATATTTTCCTTATTCTAGGCTCAATGCTATACTGATTGCTACACCTAGTTGCCTTTAATTTTAGTGTCATCAGTATATAGGTCATTAGTATATAAATAAACCCATGGGAACTGATGAAATCACAAGGGGATAGAAAAGGAAAAGAAAGAAGAAAAAAAGTACCTTGGACAAAACCATAAGAAAAACCAATAGGAGTTATGATACTGATATTGATTCAGCAAAGGGGATTTAAAAAATAGTGAATAATAGGTTGAAGAAGAAGCAAGAGAAACAGATATTGAAACCCCAGAGAGAAGAGAGTATTGAAGAGAATATAAAATTGTTTCCATTATACCAAGACTCTGAAAATGAAACAAGCAGCATGATTCTAGTGTTAGAATAGCATATTTCCAGTCTAAAAGAAATATAAATATGTTGATAACTAACAGAAATCAGGATTTACTTTCAATGATACTGATGGGCTATGTCTGTCATGTTAGCAAATTAAAATGAAAATAAAGAGACAAATACAAAATTTCCAATTTCCTAGAAAAATAATCAAATATTGATTTAGAAAAAAGTGAAATTGTTATAAACTGACATAATCTCTTTAAATTTCAGGTTGTATAAGAAAATCATTATAAACATCATAGTTTATATCCTAACATTGACAATAGTGTTTTCCAAACTTATGGACCATTAGAAAATTATCTAGTGAACGAGATATGTGATGTATAGGAATCCTCTTCAAACCAAAGGTAATGATCCCTTTAATTGGCATCCAGCAAAAACATTTAATTAAGAGCAAAGGTATTCAAAGAAATAGTATAATTTTTTTTTTGGAGGGAGGAAAGCAGGGCAATTGGTGTTAAGTGACCTACCCAAGGTCATATGGCTAGCAAGTACAATTCATTGTTTAAGTGACAAAAGAATTTTTCACAGTAAATATGAAATTCATTTTTTTATAAACATTCACACCTTTTGTGAGTAGACTATGCATATGCATACTTTCCTGACTTGGGCAATCAATAATCATCTCAGAGTACATATTTTGAAACCCACCATCTTCTTCATGGCCTATTACTAGGGGATTTACAGGTCAGAGAATTTTATACATTATCAGATTCAGTCACTTCATCAGGTGTTTTCCCAAAATTGTTTTTCTTTGTTATAAAGGAGAGCTCAATCTCTAAACAGATAAGAGAGGTATACCTAAAATGACTGGGGTGTAGAAACAAACAAAAATCAATAAAGTGTCCACCTCTATGTTTTATTGTTTAATGTAACATAATGGAAAGATTACTTTCATGCAAGAATATTTGATTAAATACAGTGTTACTCCCATAAAGCATGGTAAACAACCTATGTTATCTTGTCATAAAAATTTAGTGTATTTTTTATGATGTTCATCTCTCTTCCTCCTTCCCATCTATTATAGTATGTTTTTATGCCTCTTCATGTGGCATAATTTATTTACCATTTTCTGCCTCATACTTTCCTTTTCTCCCATTAAAATCCCTTTGAACCCCTTAATAAGGGTTTTTTATCTTCACTTATACCCACACCCTCTATCTATGTATATCCCTTTTAAAGGTCGCTATAACCATACAAATTTCAATATTGACAGGTATAAGCTTCTCATATAGGGATGTAAACAGTTTGCTCTTATTGAATCCCAATTTGTGTGCATGTGTGCATGTTTGTGTGTGTTCATGTGTGTGTGTGTTTGTTTTCCTTGTTTACCATTTTATGTCTTTCTGGAGTCTTGTAATTGGAGATCAAATTTTCCATTAATCTCTGGCTTTTTCATCAGGAAAGACTGGAAGTCCCTTATTTCATTAAATAACCATCTCCTTGCCTGAAAGATTATGCTCAGTTTTGCCTGGTAGCTGATCCTGGGTTGCAGTCCAAGCTCTTTTGCCTTATGAAATATCAAATCCCAATACTTCCAATCTTTTAATGTAGAAGCTGCTAGGTCCTGTGTAATCCTTACTGTTGTTCTAAGAGATTTGAATTGTTTCTTTTTGGCTCCTTGCAGAATTTTCTCCTTGACCTTGTAATTTTGGAATTTGGCTAATATATTTTTTGGAGTTTTCAATTTTGGATCTCTTTCAGGAGGAGTCCAGGGAATTCTTTCAATTGCTATTTTACCCTCTGATTCTAGGACCTCAGGACAATTTTCTTTGACAGTCTCTTGTAGGATGTTCTACAGGCTGCTTTTTTCATCATGGCTTTCTGGTAGATCAATAATTCTTAGGTTATCTCTCCTGTATCTGTTCTCAAGGTCAGTTGTTTTCCCAGTGAGATATTTTACACTTTCTTCTAATTTTTCAATCTACCTGTTTTGCTTGACTCACTCTTGATGCATCATAGAAACCTTAGCTTCTATTTGACTGATTCTAAATTTTAGTGAATTATTTTCCTTGGTTAGTTTTTGAAGCTCCTTTTTAGGGAGGTATCTTCTCCAGTTAGATTTTGAACCTCCTGTCCCAGTTCACAAATTTTACTTTTTAAGGATTTTTCTTCAGTGAGAATTTTTTTTTCAAATTTGGTCACTGTAGATTTAAATTTATCTTCTATCTCTCTAATTTGGCTTTAAAAATCTTTCTTGAACTCCTCCAAGAATCCTATTTTGGCTTGACACCAGTTTATATTTCCTTTCGTGGTCTCAGGTGTTAGTATAGCATCCATGTCATCCTCTGTATTTGATTATTCCTGCTCACTATTATAAGCTCAGATTGATTTTCTTGCTTTTACCTTCTCAGCTTCCTTCTTTCCCATTGTGAATTCCTATTTCCTGATTTCTCAGCCTGGGAGCTAAGAGCCTGGTTGTTGACTTTGTGTGCTGTACCCTTGTATCAGCAATGCCATATTCACAATGCCAATAGAGATTACAAATATGCTGATATAATTATCCATCACAAAATACATCAGGTTTGCCATTTGGGGAAATAAACTAGAAAATTTATTAAGATACCAAAAGACTGAGTCCCAAAACCAGAAAGTGAAAGCCATCAGAGTAGTTATGACATTGGCACAGCTAGATAAAGTAGAAAGCACCCTTTCTACTTTTTCAAGTTCACACATTTTCAAGCCTTTAAAACAGAACAGGCTACCTCAGGCAAAGGTCCTCCTCTCCCCACTCACAGCAACCACCCAGCGTCCGGGAAGCGGGCTCCCAGCAGCTCCGGCCCCTGGCAGTCCTCAGCAGGAGTCCTAACTCAAAAAAGAAAAAAAAAAAAGGCAACTGCCGCCAACTGCCAACTGCAGGACCGTTAGCTCGGCTTTTCACTTTCTCTTGCTCTGCTATGTCAGCACGTCCATGGGGCATGGGAGATCTTTAAATCCCATAACCCTTACAACCCTCTGGGTGTCTAGACTGAGGCCAAGGCCAGGATTCTCTGTGTTTCCCCTGTGTTACCCTGAGGCTCACAGAATAATCTGTGAGTGGATGGTCTGGCCTCTTAAGATTTCTGCCTCTATTCCTCTGGGCTACAGGTCAGGCAGGCTCAGCAGCTGGCAGCCTACAGTACTAGTGTCTGCAGATTCCCCTGGTGGTGCTAAGGTCCACCTGAGTTTGTGTTGTTAGTGCTTTCTGGCTCCACCACCCAGGGCTTTGGGAGCTCCTTCTGGAAAGCTGAGGTGGGGTTTGTTGGGACCTGTCCAGCCCTTCACTTCAGACTCCATACTGTCTCAATTACACCCTTTCTTAGTGAATCCTAAACCTAAGGCTATTTCCAGTATTTCAGGATTTTACTCTGGGTGGGACATTTATCTCTGGGTTTTCTAGGTCAGGGAGGGGGAATCAGAGCAGCTAGTGTTTACTTTGCCATCTTGGCTTCTGGAAATTCAGGTAGGTGATTCTTAAACATCTAGGCTGTGGGCTGATAACCCCAGGAGTAGCTGCAGGCCTTGCACTTTCTCTTACCTAGCTCTGACTGGTCCTTTGTCCTGTGGTTAGATGGCTGCAAATTGTCTTTGGGGTGCATGAGCCTGCTTGCTTGGGCTCCTTCTCACTCTGCTGTAGTGTATTGTCTAATCTGCACTGGTGCAGATCCCACGTGGTCCACAATCCCCCTGCCCAGACTTATGTGAGCACTTTCCTGGACTGGGAATCTGCTACACTACATCTCCCAATTGTTTCTGTTACTCTAAAATCTGTTCAGATTCTCTATTTAAAGGTTAGTGACAGGATTCATGGAGGAACTTGAAAAATTTACTGCTTCCCTACTGCTATTTTTTAAAAGAAATAATTTATATATTGTAAATTATGTTTAATATTCAACTTTTGTCTGGAGTTGCCTAAATATAGTGGATGACTGACCAATTCGAACATTTAAGTCCCTTGGTGGAGGTTACCAAAATGAATGGATAAATTCCATCTGAAAGCTGAATGCACACATATGGGGCATAAGTTATCCTAGTATTGGATACTCAAGTATGGAAGCTGCTACTTCTAGATGGAAGGAAATATGGAAAAGCATCAGGGATGGTGGGAAGATGCCTCAGTAGGATGGTAAAATGTTGCTGGTTGGGGGTCATCTAAAGGAGTGATAGTTGAAGTCATGAAAATGAAACTAATTGCCAAAGGAAAAAAAAAGTGTAAATAAAGAACAGAGGATGATGTACAGAATCTTTGAGAATGTCTAAATTATTGTGTAAGCAAAAGGATAGAAATTTAGTGGAGTAGGAATTAGAGAAGTAGGAGAAAGAGAAATTGTGGTGTCTCTGAAAATGATAAGCAATTACTATCTATGCAAATGATTTTGCTAGAATCTGTGAATAGATTAGGTAAACTCCTATGTAATGTCTAAAATAAAACAAATATAAATATCCAAAATAAATGTCTTCTTTTACTGTTTAGCTTATAAGGAACATACCCTATAAAATATAGTATCAATTTAGTACTTTAAATACTTCTTGGTTTTATAGACCCTCCATAATTTGGTTCTGCTTTTTCCAACTCATCTCCCATTCTTTCCATTCATGAACTATGCTTTAGCCAAACTAAAATAATAACTGGTCCCATAATTTGGCATAAAGATTTTGTGCCTTCACACAAGCTATATGCTATGTCTCATCATCTCATGTCTAGATTACTGTAACAAGTTACTGTTTGGTCTTTCTCTCAATTGTCTCTCCTCTCTGGTGGGGTCAGCTGGTCAGATATTCTCAATTCTCTTAATTGTCTCACCCATCCTCCAATAAGGTTCTTAAGTGATCTTGTTAAGGTGGAAATCTGACCCTTGTCACCTCCTCACTTACAGTAGCTTCTTAACACCTCTAAATCTGACCTATGCTACCCCCCCTTACTCATTAAACTGCAGTAGCTTCTTACCTTCTCTAGGATCAAATATATAATTCATTTTATTGTTTAAAGTTCATGCCAAAATTGTCCCTTCCTACCTTTGCAGCTTTCTTATACCTTACACTCCCCTCCACATGCTCTTCAATCCAGTGATGCTCATTCAAGACACTCTATTACCAGACTTCATGCATTTTCTTTGACTACTTATTATGATTAAAATTCTCTCCTCCATCACCCACTTATCTCTGCCTCTTGGCTTCTCTGGTTTCCTGAAAGTCCTAACTAAAACCATCTTCCTACAGGAAAATGCAATATTATGCCCTTTACTGATCCCCTTTAATTCTAGGAAATTCTCTCTGATAATAATTTATGTGCATTTATCTAGCTACCTTTCTACCTATATATTATAAACAAGAATACATGTTCTTGTTTGTACTTATTTGTGTGCATGTTGTTTACCCTAGTACACTGTAAGCTCCTTGAGAATTGGGATTTTTTTTCTTTTGTATTTCTTTACATCCCCAAGCACTTAGCACAATGGCTTACACATAGTAGGTGAATTTTCAGTTAAGCATAATGTATAGCAACAGATTATATTCAAGAAAAGCAAAATTCAACATGGTGTTGAAATCTTATAAGAATTAAATTTAACTAGTACTGACTATGGTTTCTATTAGATTACAAAGACAATAAATAACAATTAAATTAATATGAGAGATAAACATTTTTTAAATTTTCCTATGTTATACTTTAGCAAACCAGAGGATTGAAATCTATCTTGGGGAGTGTTCTGGCTATATTCCATTTTTTTTCTTAATGAAAAAGGAATTGTTTTTGATAGAATTCTGGGTTTAACATTTCTTCAAATCTTTTAAATCAGTTACAGAGGCACAGAGCAGAGGCATACAAATTTAATTCAAAAGAAATTTACAAAAGTGTTCTTAGAATAGAGGACCAAAGTATTTTATGGAGTCAGGGTAACTTCAATTGCTCTTTCCTAAATTCTTTGAATGCTATAAAAGCCAATATTTCATTTTCAGCTAACACTAACAAAAGTGTAATGAATTTAAGCTTCAGGTTTTTATATTTAATGAGAATTTAGAGGAAGGTGAATATTGAAATGCTTTCAATGGCTAGGGAAAAAAAGAAATCGAACAACTTCATGCTCCTGATAGCATATGTTAAATGTCTTTATATTTTACATACTTTTCTCAATTGCTTTTTCAAAATAAATATGCTTTCATTGCTGAAAAGTTTTGTTCTTGGAACAACTGGGACCCCATATGCCTTATATACTATGTATATGTATTGATAAAGCTGCCAATTAGTTAGATAAGGGTAAAAAAAATTCTAGTTTTTATTCCCAGCATATTTATAGTTGTGTTTTGTTTTGTTTGTTTGTGGGTTTTTTGTTTTTTTTTTTGCTTTTTGGAGGGCAATTGGGATTAAGCGACTTGCCCAAGTTCACATGGTTAGTTTTGTGTTAAGTATCTGAGGCCAAATTTGAACTCATGTCCTCCTGACTCCAGGACCTAGTCACTGTGAGATCTAGCCACTCCTACAGTTGTGATTCTTATTGAATTATTTGCAAATTAAATACTTTCTACTTTTCTAAGGCAATGACATTTAGATGGCTTTTCAATGATTACCCAAAATGTTATGAATTTATTGTCACTCCCACTTAGAGAAAGTATTGGACAGAAAACCAGAAGACAGCCCTTGATCTCCCACTATGTAAACTATGGTTAGCAGTGTAATCAACCAGTCTAAACTTGAATTTTTTAAATTACAAAATTGATTGATAATGGGGGGTGGAGCCAAGGTGGCAGAGTAAAGACAGGAACTTGTTTGAATTCCAGTTCCAACCACCTCCAATAATTGTAAAAAAAAAATGACTCTAAGAAAATTTTAGATCTACACAAGCCACAAAGTGACAGAAACAAATCTCCCACTGAAGGCAGCCTGACAGACCAATAGGGTCAATCACACTAGGTTGTGAGACAAGTACAGTCCTGCACAAGATGTGCTAGCTCAGTCTCATGGTCCAGATGGCCAGAGCAGACTTCAGGAGAGTGAATCACTGGCTGTTGTGAAAGTTTCCAGACTTCTTAACCCATGAATGACAAAAAAAGTAAAAGGTCAATAGGGAATTCTGTTGGAACTTTGTGAGAAAAGAGCAAGATCCAGCCCCTGCCCCTGGGGCAAAAGGTTGCAGTGGCACGGTGGCTGCAGGGGGACCAAGTGACCATTCAGAAGGTTATTGCTCTTGCTTTGACCTGCTTAGATCTGGGTCACAGTCTTGGGTGGTGGTCCTGGGGTGAGAAATGCTAATTTGCCAGAACTTGTGGTGGCTGTAGAGTGGGCACCCTGCTCATAGCACTGACAATAGCTCTTACAACAACTGTGAAAACCCCAGAAATCTGAGACACAGCTCTTTCCACTCTGGAAGCAGAATTCTACCATGGCAAAGAATTCAAAAGTCAAATAACTGGATGGCAAGATGATCAGATAGAAGAAGCACAATCAGACCATAGAATCTTTTTTTGTGAGGGGGGGGGGAACAAAAACGATCAAAATATGGAACCAGAAGAAGTCAATAAATTCAAAACTCCTGCATCAAAAGTTTCCAAGAAAAATATGAACTGGGGGTGGGGGGAGTCAAGATGGTAGAGAAGAAACAAGACTTCCACTGGGCCCTGGCTGCCACCAACTCCAATTCATGTAAAAGGTGACTGAACAAACTTTTGAGCTACAAAACCCACAAAATGACACATAGAAACTAACCTCCCACAGAGGACAGCCCAGCAGGCTGGCAGGGAGCAACCAGCACAGCGCTCTGTGAGACAAATCCCAGCCCAGCACAAGCCAGTGGTTTTTGCCACAGGGAAGGCCTGACCAGCTGCGAGCTAGAGGGTCTTCAGATCATCATCGGCTGTGGTGGTTTCCAGAATTATCAAGCCATAGATGCTAAGGACAAATTGAGAAGTCATTGCAGTGTGGACTTAGGTATCTGGTACTTTGGGAGTGCATCAGTCTTTATCCCTTGAAGGGAGAAGCTGCTGATATGCCACCACCATGCAGGCACCACCACATGGCAGCTTCAGCTCCTTGCCAGCAGACTGTAGGGGGACCAAGCAACCAGTCTGAGGGGAAATTGCTCTTGCTTTAACCTGCTTGGATCTGGATTGTGGTCTAGGGTGGAGGTCCTCGGGTATGTGAACAGCTTGCCAGAGTGGTGGAAGCTTCAGAGAGGGCACCCAACTAATACCTCTAACAACTGAGAAAACCCCAGCATTTGGGATGAAATTCCCCCATCTGATAATAGAGTCCTACTGTGGCAAAAAGCCCAAAAGTCAAGTAATTGAGTGGCAACATAAGTAAACGAGGGAAGCAAAGCAGAGGAATACAATATTAGACTCCTATTTTAGGGAAAAAAGGATCAAAGCATAGAAGAGGAGGCAGACAGTGAAGACAGAATTCCTCCACCAAAAGCTTCCAGGAAAATTAAGAGCTGATTACAGGCCATAGAGGAACATAAAAAGGATTTTGAAAAACAAATAAGAGAAGGGGAGGAAAAATTTGGAAGATAAATGAGAATGATGCAAGAAAATTATGATAAGAGAGTCAACAACCCGAATGAAGAAAATAACCCTTTAAAAAATAGACTAACTCAAATGGCAAAAGAGGCTCAAAAAGGCAATGAGGAGAAAGATGCCTCTAAAAACCGATTTTGCCAGTTGGAAAAAGAATCTCAAAAGCTCACTGAAGAGAATCATTCCTTCAGAATTAGATTGGAGCAAATTGAAGCTAGTGACTTTATGAGAAATCAAGATGCTATAAACAGATCCAAACAAATGAAAAAAAAAATAGAAGGCAATGTGAAATATCTCATGGGAAAAACCACTGACCTGGAAAATTGATCCAGGAGAGATAGTTTAAAAATTATTGGACTACCTGAAAGCAATGATCAAAAAAAGAACCTAGAAATCATCCTTCAAGAAATTCTCAAGGAAAATTTCCCTGATGTTTTAGAACCAAAGGGAAAAACAGAGGTTCAAAGAATCCAACAATCACCTCCTGAAAAAGATCTGTAAAAGCAAACTCCTAGGATTATTATAGCCAAGTCCCAGAATTCCCAGATCAAGGAAAAAATATTACAAGCAGCCAGAAAGAAACAATTTGAATATTGTGGAAAAACAAGCAGAATAACTCTGGATCTGGCAGCTTTTACACTGAGGGATCAAAGGGCTTGGAATATGATATTCCAGAGTTCAAAGGAGCTGGGATTAAGACCAAGAATCACCTACTCAGCAAAACTGAGTATTATTTTTCAGGAGAAATATGGTCATTCAGTGGAATAGAGGACTTTCAAGCATTCTTGATGAAAAAATGAGAATTGAATAGAGAATTTGACATTCAGATACAAAAAGCCAGAGAAGCATAAGGTAAACAGGGAAAAGAAACCATAAGGAATTTAACAAAATTTAACTATTTACATTCCTATATTGGAAAATGATAATTGTAACTTATGAATCTTTTCTCAGTATGAGAATAAATGAAGGGAATAGAAATGTATGTATAAACACACACACACACATATATATACATATACATGTCTATATAGGAGGGTATATGGGCATATGAATACATATGTGAATGTGTGTACATATTTGTACATGTATACATAGATAGAGGGCACAGGACCAGGTTAATAGAAAGGGATGGCACTTAAAAAGTGAAATTAAGAGGTGAGAGAGGAATATAATGAGAGGATATGGGGAGAGACCGAATGGGGTAAACTATCTCATATAGAAGAGGTAAGGGAAAATGGTTACAATGGAGGGGAAGAACAGGAAGGCAAAAGGGAATGGGTCACCTTATTCTCATTGAATTTGGCTTAAGGAGGCAATGACATACACACTAAATATGGTATCTTGCCCTACTGGAGAGTAGGGGGGAAGGGGATGAGAGGGGATGATGGAAGGGAGGGCAGGCTGCAGGCTGGGGGGGGTGGTAGGGAATTTGGAAGTACCCAATTTTGAAAAAGGATGGGATCAAATTAGAAAATAGAACAAGTGGGAGATGGGATAGGAGGGAGGGATATATAGTCAGTCTTTTACAATATATCTAGCATGGCAATGTTTTCCATTAGCTACACATGTACAAATTATACTGAATTTCTTATCTTCCAAGTAAGGGTGGGTGACAAGGGGGAAAGGCAATGAATCATGAATTCAAAGTTTTAAAATCAAATGTTTTACACATATATATATACATATATATATACACAATTATCAATATTATTTTGCATGTAAATGGGAAATAAGATATACAAACACTGGGGCATAGAGATCCACCATGCCCTACTGGAAAGTTGGAGGCAGTATTGGAGAAGATATGGAAGATAGCAGATAAGAGGATATCCAGTGGGATCATTCTTTTGTGGTGGTAGGTAGAGGAAAAAGGGGAGAAAAATTGTAACTAAAAATCTTGTGGAAATGAATGAGGTCAACTAGAAGTTAATAAAGCATTTAATACAAAAAGGAAAATATGTATTGGTTGCAGGCCATGGAGGAGCTCAAGTAGGATTTTGAAAATCAAGTAAGAGAACTAGAGAAAAATTGGGAAGAGAAATAAGAACAATGCAAAAAAAAATCATGAAAAGTGAGTCAACAGCCTGATTGAAGAAAATAATACTTTTAAAATAGACTAACTAAAATGGCAAAAGAGGCATAAAAATCCAATGAGAGGGACAATGCCTTAAAATTTATAATGATGATGATCCACTAACCCACATTATTATTATTGTTGTTATTATTTAGATGACAACAGAGTTTCTCCATCTCAGTAAAAAATGTGGAGGATCAAAGAGATGGAAAATGTGTTTTTAAAAATCAATTACTAAGACAAGAAGACTGAGGTACATAGCAATTCCATTTAGATTATATTATGTCATTATTTTAAATGATAACACTACTTAATCTAAAGATATTAGTCAAATCTTAACTCTAATGATTTATTAGTTTTAACATTCTCTAAAAATTAACAATTTTCTCTCCCTCCAAACATTCTACCTTCCCACTGAGAATGCAGCCATGTGATATCAATTATACATTTGAAATCATGCAAGACATATTTTTATATCAGATATTCTACAAAAGCAGTAAAAACATAGTAAAGTGAGAAAATTATGCTTCCATTTGCCATCAGAGCTGATCAATTCTCTCTCTTTGAAGGTGAACAGATTTTTTTTTCATCATAAGTCCTTCAGAATTGTCTTCAATCATTAAATTGGCCAGAGCAACTAAATTTTGCACTGTTGATCATCATTACATTATTGCTGTCACTACATACAATTATTTGGCTCTTCTCACTTCAGTTTCCATTATTTCATATCATTTTTCTTAAAAGAAAAAGTTTCCCAGATTTTTCTGAAACAATTCCCCTCATTATTTCTTATAGCACAATGGTATTCTTCATAATAATATATCACAAATTTTCAGCTATTCCCCAATTGACAGGCATCCCCTCCACTTCCTAGACTACCACAAAAAGAGATACTATAAAGATTTTTGTATATAGAAAAACTTTTTCTTTTTCTTCGATCTCTTTGGGATATAGACCTTGTAGTGATATTTCTGGGTCCAAATGTATAACTATTTTGTAGTCCTTTGGGTATATTACTACATAGTTCTCCAGAAGTATTGAATCAGTTCATGATTCGTTATGGTACCTATTTTCCCACATCTGCTCTAGCATTTGCCATTCCTGATAGGTATGAGGTAGTACCTTAGAGTTCTTTTAATTTGTATTTCTCTAATCAATAGTGATTTAGAGCATGCTTATATCACTATAGAGAATTTTGATTTCTTCTTCTGAAAACTGCATGTTCATATCCTTTGATCATTTATCAATTGAAGAATGACTTATTTTCACTAATTTGATTCAGTTCCCTATATACTTGATAAATTAGGCTTTCATCAGAGAAACTTGGCATACTCTTTTTATATTAATCCATTGTCTATGGTTCCTTTTTTTGAAGAGTAAAATGAAGTTTCCCTGATTATCTATTTTAATTAGTTCTATTTTTGTTTTCACTTTGAGAACATGATTGCAAAATGTAAGTGCTATATAAATGCTAGTGTGATGATTATAATGATGATGATGATGATGATGTGATAAGTTCCTAGGAGAATAGAGAAAAACTGAAGTCTGATGATATCAAACCCACTACTCAATAAACTCCAGAGGCTTATTATTATTATAGGATCACATATAAAATCTTCTATATAGCTTTTGGAACTCACAGCCTGTTTCCTTCGTATCATTCACAAACTATTACTCTAGCTATAATGACTTACTTCTGGTCCTTCACACTTTATTTTCCATCTCCTTTAATGTCTCTTCTGTGATTACCCAATATGCTTAGAAGGCACTCTATCCCTACCTATGCCTTTTGGTTTTCCTTGTTTTTCTAAATAGTGAATTTGAGTTCCACCTTCTAAATTTAGGGTCAGGGAATTGTAATTGGGGAATTTAAGTGGAGAAGAGGATAGGGTGCTGGGCCTGAGGTCAGGAAGATTCATCTTCAGGAGGTAAAGGCTGGCCTCAGGCACTTGTTAGCTATGTGCATCTCGGCAAGTCACTTAGCACTGCTTGCTGCATTTACTCAGTCTTTATGTTTAAAATAAGCTGAAGAGGAAAATGGCAAACTACTCCAGTATCTTTGCCAAGAAAATCCCAAATGGGATCAGGAAGAGTTAGTCACAGTTGAATTGACTGAAGGAAAGAGATGACAATAACAACAATCAGTCGGCTGGGGGCACTAATCCAACCACATGCTTTCATATTTATCACCAGATAGCTAAGGATATAATAACTGTTCTTAGCTTAGGCCTCACTTAGCTTAGGCCTCACAAAAGCTAGTAGTTATCAATTTGTCAATCAACAATCATTTATTAGACAATAAGGTTCAGTTCAAAAGTGAAACTGTATCTGCCTCAGAAGATAGAGCTTATGATCTTACAGGGGAGACAATTTGTATACATATATGTACTTACAGAATATATATGAAACTGAACAATGGAGTTTCTAAGGAAAGTCATAGCAGTTGGGAAGATCAGGAAAATTTTCTTATAGAACATGGGTCAGCTACCAATGGCCATGAATTAAAATAGTGAAAAAGGAAATGTTGGGAGCAATTCAATATTAATATTGGTAAAGATGGAAGAAGAGAAAGTAAAAGTGATTCTGGAGTCATCCTAAAGGCAGAAACCAGGTGATTACATCTGTATTGTAGTAGGAGAAGGTCTAGAATTGGAGTGAGATGTATTCATTTGCAGTTCTCTACTCATTAATTCTATAAACAGTGAAGTCACTAGATCTAAATGTGAGAATATGTTATAAAGGAACAATTGAAGGATTTTTAAATGGAGTAGTATTGACTTTGCCATATATTTCTTGAAAGATCATGAACAAATCATATATCCACATCAACTCCAGAATTTCCTCTTTTGCAAAATGAAGAGGTAGGGGTGGATTAATTCTACCGCCCCTTTCAGCTCTGGCACTATGAGCTTATGTGTGATCTTTGGATTCCAGTTGCCTTATGTCTAAATAAGTAAAATCAGAAATGTCTTGCCTACTTCATAGGTTTACTGTTAAGGCCAAATCCATCAGTAAATCACTATGGATTTATTAATAAGCTACTACATTAGGCATTCAGGATAAAAATAAAAAAATAAAAGTTTCACATCTTAAGGTACTCACATTATTTGTGAAGAGACAAAAAATATATATGATAAAGTTATACAAAATAAATACAAGTCAGTTTTATTAAAACAGGTTTCCTGTGTGGGGGATGAAGTTAAAGAAAGGTCAAATGTGAGTCTATCTGACAAGATAAACCCAAGAAACTATATGAACACAAGTACAAAACACTTTTCACACAAATAATGTCAGATCTAAATAATTAAAAAAGTATCAGTTGTTCAGGAGTAGGCCAAGCTAATATAATAAAAATGACAATTCTACTTAAATTAAAATTATTTATTCAACACCATACCAATCGAATTACCAAAAATTATTTCATAGAGGTACAAAATACAATAACAAAATTCATCTGGATGAAAAAAATGACGCAACTATCAAAGGAATTAATGACAAGTCATGCAAGGGAAGGTGGCCTAGTCATATGAGATATTAAATCATATTATAAAGCAACTATCATCAGAATTACTTGGTACAGGCTAACAAATAGAATGGTGGTTCAGTGTAATAGGTTAGGTACACTGGACACAGTAGTCAATGACTACAGTAACCTATTATTTGATAAACCCAAAGTCTCCAGCTTCTGGGATAAGAACTCATAAAAATTGTTGGTGAAACTAGAAAAGAATATAGTGAAAACTAGGCATAGACCAACATCTTACACCATATATCAAAATAAAGTCAAAATGGGCACTCAATTTAAATATAAAAACTAAAACTATAAGCAGACTAGGGAGCAAGGAATAGTTTACCTATAGATTAATTTAAAACAGAAGAATCCATGACCAAACAAGAGTTAGAGAGCATTATGAATTGTGAAATTGATATGTTTTTATTACATTAAGTTAAAAGTTTTTGTACAAACAAAGCCAAAGCAACCAAGATTAGAAGGTAAGCTTAAATTTTGGGGAAAAAAATTTACAACCAGTGTCTCTGATGAATGACTCATTTCTAAAATATATAGAGAACTGAGTGAAATTTATAAGAATACAAGTCATTCCACAACTGATAAATGGTCAGAGGATATGAACATTTTGCAGATAAAGAAATTAAAGATGTCTAAAGTAATGTGAAAATGCTTTAAATCACTACTGATTAGAGAAATTCAAATGAAAACAACCCTGATGTACCACATGACACCTATCAGATTGGTTAACATTATAAAACATAAAAATGATAAATATGGGAGAACATGTGTGCAAAATAAAACACTAATGCATTGGTAGTGGAGTTGTGAACTGATCCAACCATTCTGGAGAGCAATTTGAAACTATCCCCAAAGAACTCTAAAATTGTATGTACCCTTTGACCCAGAAATAGCATTTCTCGGCTGTGTCCCAAAGAGATCATAAAACTGGGAAAAGGACACACATGTACAAAAATATTTATAACAATTCTTTTTGTGGTGACCAACTATTGGAAATTAAGGGAATGCCCATCAATTGGGAAATGACTGAACAAGTTGTGGTAATTGAATGTAATAGAATACCATTGTGCTATAAGAAAAGATGAGCAGATCATCATCAGAAAAATCTGGAAAGACTTACATGAACTGATACTGAGTGAAATGAGAAGAACCAGTAGAATATTGTACACAACAAAAGCAATATTGTACAATGAATAATTTTGATAGATTTAACTCTTTCCAGCAATGTAAGGATTTACAATAACTACAAAAGACTTGTGATGGAAAATGCCACCCACATCCAGAAAAAGGGCTATGGAATCTGAATGGAGATACAAGCATATTCTCTCTCTCTCTCTCTCTCTCTCTCTCTCTCTCTCTCTCTCTCTCTCTCTCTCTCTCTCTCTGTCTGTCTCTCTCTCTATGTCTCTCTCTGTCTCTCTCTCTGTTTCTCTCTCTCTGTCTCTCTATGTCTCTCTCTGTGTCTCTGTCTCTCTCTGTTTCTCTCTCTCTCTGTCTCTCTCTCTATGTCTCTGTCTCTCTGTCTCTCTCTCTCTCTCTCTCTGTCTCTCTCTCTCATTGTTCCTCCCATTGGTTGTAATTCTTCATTACAACATTAATAAGGTGGAAATATTTTAATATGAATATATATTATGATTACATGCCATTTTGGGAATGATTGAAGGGATAGAGGAAGAGAAAATGTAGAACTCAAAATCATATGGACGTGAATATTGAAAACTAAAAATAAATTAATTTAACAAAAGAAAGGCCAAATGTAAGAGTTAACACTTGGTCTTAGTTTTGAAATAAATTAGGAGTGAAAGAGATTATATATCTAAAACACTTTGGTGCTATGATATATGTATGTTCATATATGTATACATATAGAAACATACATGTGTGTATGAATATACTGATATATTTATTCATATATGTGCATATGTATGTATCCAGAGCAGAGCAACAATTTCCAACTATTGGGGTGTTACAGAAAAGCAAATTTATTTAAAGGAATTTTCCTCTCACTCCATTAAAAGATGATATGTGAAGCATGCCTTTCTTTTCAAAATTAATTTTAATTTTATTATTGTGTTTTGAGCATTTTATAACACCCTGAAATAATTGGAGACATCATGAATTGTCATTTCCCAGATAGGATCTCACCACACTCATATGCTCAGTTGTATTCAAAGAGTTTAAAAGGATGATGTATCCACCTTTAAGAAAATATTCTATTCTATGTAAATGCATAGCTACAAAAAGTAAATTGATGACTTAATGTCTTGTAAAGTACTGCTGGACCTTTCCACAGTAAATATTCAAGATACATGAAGAATAATGAGCAAAGAGTTGACGTTCACATACATTCACTCAATGAGAAAAGTTGGTAGATTTGAGACCAATGCAACACACTCATAGTTCCAGACATCACATATTTGAAAATAAAATCTGCACTATGTATTGCTCATTTACCAGTAACATAGCCAAAATCATGACCCCCTATTAGGTCTTGTAGCACTTAGGAGTTCTGGTGTTGCTTTGAGTTTTAGAAGTATGATAAAGTATGAGTACTTTACTCCCAGTGGTTCTGCTGGGTCATAGTTTCTGCTTTCCTGCAGTCTTGAATATCACATTAGATTCTTTAATAAATAACTGTTATGAGGGACAGCCTGTGCAAAGTGAAGGACATGGGAATTGGATTTCAAGTATGTGGAATAACAAGGAGAGTTTTTTTCTATATTATAGAGTACATAAAGAGAAATAATTTTTACTAAGCTTGAAAAGCATGGAATTTAAAGTACAGGGCAGAACTTAAGTATTAAATTATGACGGTGAATAAAAAAGAGATGTAATATGAAGTGGAGTATGTGTAGAGATTATACTGGAAAGGGTTGTGGCTCTGGAGTCAGAGATATGGACTTAAATTGTATTTGTAATCATTATTACTACATAGTCTTAGGCATGTTACTTATACTGTTTCATCTTTAATATGAGCTCCAACTCTAGATCAATATACTACTTTTATAGTCAAAATTGGAAAATTAGAAAGGAACATACACACTCATAAACATATATACATAAATAACCATGGAATTGATAAATACTCTCCATTCAAATTCAATTGTAAAAAATAAAGATATCAACACTAATAATATGCTCTCTTATTTATGCTCAATTTTCCCAGTAATAATTTTATTTATATACAATCAAGTTCATTTTTCCCTTTAAGAGTTAGATATATACAAAGTTGCAGAGTCCTCCATGCCCTCAGAAATGACTCCACCCCCAAGAGTGGGAGGTAACATTTATGAGGACAGGAAAATATCAAAATGAAGTTTGAATTGACATTTCAGAATAGTCCCCACTTAGTTCCTTATGAGAATGCTTCCATTTGTGAGTTCTTTCCTTTGCTCAATATGTTAACCTTGAATTTCAAAAAGAGCTCATGTCCATAGGTGCAAAACATTATGGTGTGGAGGTAATTATGCCATCTAGATTAGAATTAAATTTGGTTAACACTCTTTCTCTGTTTCAGAAGACTATAGACTTTTTTTCTTCCATGTTTCTAAAGGGAAAGATCTGGAAAGGGTTTTTTTGGAGAAATAATATTTCTGGAGAAATAAAAAAGGAGAGCTTTTTTCTCCATAAACTTCCACACAATGAAACATATTCTTTTATTCTCCAGATATTTTTTAATATGCTGAAATGATATGACAAAAAATGACTAAGAAAAATAATCTAGTAGATTCAACAGGATAAAGGGAATATCTTAATGACTAATTCCAAATTAGAAAGAATTTCTATTGGAATCATCTAACTTTTTTTCTCATTCTCAATCTAGATTTTTATACAAAATCTTCTAACTGGCTATCAATAATCAATCCAAGTTAGACTCTCTTGCAAAAGTACCTTGTTTATCTTTTAGACATAAAGGATCTTCTCTCACCCTATAGAACAGTAAATATAGGGAAAGGAAAATATTTGGTTCAAATGAAAAATGATCACATAGAAAAAGCTAGAATTGTAATATATCATAGAATCATAGACTCTTAGTGTTAGAAGGCTGTGAGAATTAAAATTTCTAATCCTTGTGGCATAAATTAGTTGTGGGATAATCAGTTGCCCAACTTGTAGTCATCATAAAACCACTTTAAATTGGTTTACTTACTGAAGAGTATCTTTATTGAATATTTGTAAATTAGTAGAAAAACTGCAAAATAAGGAAAGAACTGTGAGACAGTTTCAGAGAAATCAGGGAATGATTTGCATGAACTGATACATAATAAAATGGGTAGAACCAGGAAAACAATTTAGTCAGCAATACCACTGTAAAGAAAAAAAAAACTTTGAAAGACATAAGACCATGAAGTATCACAATGACCAAACACAACTTTAAAGGACTAATGAAGAAGGGTACTTATTCAGCTCCTAATGGTGGGTTGATAAACTTCAGATGGAGAATAAGAAATAGACTTGCATATGTAATAAATCTGGAGGTGAATTTCCTCAGTTGTCCAATTTATTGAAAGAATAGTGTATTTGTTTAAAAAAAAAAAAAACAATGACAATTCAAAAGATTCCTGGAAGGGGAGGTGTTGTGCAGTTAGTGATTCAATTTCCAAGAAAGAAGAAAAGAAATAAAAGAGGTGTGTTGAACATTTTTAATGACCAGAAAAAAAATAATTATAGTCTGGACATCTTTGGAAAATAACATAGTGAATATTAAAGGTATAATTTTAAAAGGATATAAACATACACACACAATCCTTTTAATGCCGATTTTAGTTTATTATGCAATTGCTTTTTTGTGGTATTCTTTAAATTTAAAACAAAAATAAAATACAACTAAAATTATAAATGAATAAGTAGACATTTATTCTAAAAGAGTAGTGAATGCAGGCAAAGGCTATTTCTACTCCTAAACCAAGTTAAGGAACTAAAAGTGAACTTTGAAGCAGTAACAAAATTCCTTAAGTATTCTCAGTAACTAGATCAAATAGAAGAAATACATCTTCCCAAGATCCTTTGTAGAATGATTGGAGTGAGACAACAAGAGAAAATGTAGGAAGGGCTAAGGTAAATTACAATCACCAATTCAGTTTTCACAAAAGAAACTTCAGTTCAAATTACATTAAATGGATTTCCCTAATGGTGTAATTTTCTTTCTCACTACTAATCTTGATTCAAAGTCTCATTTTACTGGTTATTATATCCAAAATAGTTATTTGGGTTTGGAATGTCCTTGATTCTACCACATTACCTAAGTTGATTCTAATTCCGTAGAAACTAGTGAATTTCAGGTTTTTATATTTATTTGTGTGTAGTACTAGCTGTGTGTGGAAGGGGTAGCAGTTGGGGGCTGTGCCCTTCCATAATATTATTACTGATATTCTTGGAATTTGGTCTTGTTCTGTTCTTTAGTATAAAAAATACAATTACTGTTTCCACCATTTTTTTTAATTTAAAAAATTCAAAATAGAATCACATTTGACAACTGGTAATACAGTTCTAAATCTCACTTACTATGAGCTTACTCTGCATTTTGAGAGAAGTAACATGCTATAATGGATAGAGTGTTAACCTTGGAGGTAAAAAGACTTAGCCATAAGTTTAGCATATGACACAGGATGGCTGTGTGACAGTGGGCAAGATTCTTACCTGCTCAGAACACTATGCAACTATCTCTCAAACTCTAAGCTACTAATGAGTTGTTGATCTTAGCTCACGGAGTAAACTTACTTATGAGGAATTATTTGCACCAACAGAATTATACCCACACACATTCTCACAAAAAGAATTACCAATGTATACATCCCCCTCTATATTTTGTAGTGTATGTTTGTATACATATAAAGAACATATTTCCAACAGTGTCTCCTCTAGTGTGAAATCTAAATTCAGAGAGTTGCCATGTTTTCTAAAGTTAATTTTGGAGTGTAAAAAGAAAAGCAGACTGAGAGTTGGTGCCATCAGTCAAAAAAGAAGTCACAAGTTTTGAATTTATAGCCATAGTCTTTCTTATACAGTTTATTTCAAAGCTCTGATTCGCTTACAGAATCTATTATCACCCTTATATTTTTGAATATTCTATCCTTAATCCTTCTTTCAAAAAATATTTCAAAGATGAAGTCATTCTCTTTCATTTCAAAGCAGGCCATATAAGAAGGCCTATGTCAGGATATTCTTGCTAACACAGTCAGCACCACATGATGTAGTCAGGAATAGGAAATAGAGCCCAGGGCATGACTGAATATCTACTCTGTTTCAGTTCAGGCCATAAGATGGACTGAGTCTCAATGGAAATAAAAAGAGCTTAGAATAAATATCCTTAAGTGTTTAGATAGTGAGTGGTCACAGTGAATGGATATATTTGAAGTCAGAGATAAGGGGCTAATTACAAATTTCCCCCTTACTAATTTTGTGACCATGGAAATTCTCTTAGCTTCTCTATTCATTATTTTCTTTGTCTGTCAAATTAGGAGGAAAGCAAAGAATTTCTCTAAATTTATGAACCAATGATATTTCTCTGGATGGATTAAGTAGAAAGCAACAAAATGAAAAGGAGTAGAGTACCTAGGATTATGTTCTAATTAGTTCCTTGATAGATATTTAATGATATTAACATTCATAGGTTGTTTATCTTAACTTTCACTTTAATGTTTTCCATTTGAATCATTAATTATTGTTTTCACTCTCCTCTCATTACCCTGACCAAGCACCCAAAAGATAAATAAAATAAAATAAAAAAGCATTCTCTGGGCTTGGAAAAAGTTCTCTGACTCCTTAGTGTCCAAAGATATCTAGTAATTTTGTTTTATATCTCAAATAGTTTCTCCATGTTATATAAATGCATTACTAAGCAGAGTACATGGAGGTATTCAGGGAATACTAGTACTTGTGGTTTGGGCTTGCTGAAAGCTGCCCAGGGCTGCTTTTCCACCATTGGTGTCCACCTGCCACTCAACTCTCACCTGTGACTCCAAGAAGCCGTAGCATATACAGTGGCTACACCCTAGGCAAAAGATCTTGGCATACAAGCTAAACCAAGTTGAAGGTAACTAAGAGGACTTAAATTTGTCAATGATTTAAGGAGTTATCTGTTTCAAGTATGTAAAGACTTATCTGGTACAGTGGACAACTGAGAACAATTTATTCCAATGAGCATGATTATGGCTAAAGCAGGTACTCAGAATGGCTTAGAATTTGGTGGGATATTTCAAATGCCAAGGAAATCCAGTGAAAATCAGGCTATCACCAGTCATCTTGGCTTTTGTCTTTTCACTGGATTTTTATGATTCTGGAAGAGAGAATGTGACTGGTGAGTTTGTGCAATTCGGCCTCACGTAAGTCAAATTTACAGGCAAGTCAAGATACTGCTCTTTGATGTCATTGCTCCTCTTTGAGAAAGAAGAATGAGCAATTACAACAATGACTCACAGCAATAAGATATTATAATCTTCTTTGCAGAGAAAAATCTCTCTCCATGCTTTCAGAATGTACAACTTGTTCTGAAAAGCTGATATATAGATATATAAGATTCTAAACATTTTCCCCCACCAACAGACTTTGAAAAACAAACTACTGACAACCTTCTTGGATATGTTATTCTTCTTCTGGCTAAGTCATGGGATTTAAATACCTAACCTCAAAATGTTTCATGACTTTTTTTTTTTACCTAGTAGAAATCTTTTTTTTAATGCTTTATTAACTTCTGATTTACATCATGCATTTCCACCAGATTTTGAGTTACAAATTTTCTCCCTGTTTTTCCCCTACCCACCCTGCCAAAATAGCAGTCCCACAGGATATCCCCTCCTCCAATCTGCTCTCTCCCATATTTTCTCCCATACCACTTTCGATTTTTCCAGTAGATCTCTATGCC
>NW_027185761.1:4992089-5115443 GCF_028583685.1 Petaurus breviceps papuanus | reverse complement strand
CTTGTAGGGTGAGATACCATATTTAGTGTGTATTTCATTCCCTCCTCAAGACAAATTCAATGGGAATAAGGTTGACCCATTCCCTTTTGCCTTCCTATTCTTCCCCTCCATTTTAACCATTTTCCCTTGCCTCTTCTGTATGAGATAGTTTACACCATTCTGTCTCTCCCCATTTCCTCTCATTACATTCCTTGCTCACTTCTTAATTTCACCTTTTAAGTATCATCCCTTCCTGTTAAATTGGTCCTGTGCCCTCTATCTATGTATACCTGTAAACATGTATACACACATTCACATATGTATTCATATGCCCATATAACCTCATACACACACAAATACACACACATATATTCCCTTCAACTACTGAGAAAAGTTTCATAAGTTACAATTAATGTTTTTTCATGTAGGAATGTTAATAGTTCAACTCTAAGTTCCTTATGATTTCTTTTCCCTGTTTACCTTCTCATGCTTCTCTTGTTTCTTGTATCTGAATGTAAAATTTTCTGTTCAACTCTGTTTTTTCTTTTCAGCAAGAATGCTAGAAAGTCCTCAATTCCACTGAACGACCATATTTCCCCCTGAAACATGATACTCAGTTTTGCTGGGTAGGTAACTCTCGGATTTAAACCCATCTCCTTGGACCTCCGGAATATCATATTTCAAGCCCTTCGATAGCTCAGTGTAGAAGCTGTCAGATCCTGGTTATCCTGATAGTTTTTTCACAATATTCAAATTGTTTCTTCCTGGCTGCTTGTAATATTCTCTCCTTAATCTGGGAATTCTGGAACCTGGCTATAATATTCCTAGGAGTTTTCTTTTTGGGATCTTTTTCAGAAGGTGATCGGTGGATTCTTTCAACCTCTATTTTGCCCTCTGATTCTAAAACATCAGGGCAGTTTTCTTTGAGAACTTCATGAAGGATGATTTCTAGGTTCTTACTTTGATCATGGCTTTCAAGGAGGCCAATAATTTTTAAATTATCTTTCCTGGATCTATTTTCCAGGTCAGTGGTTTTTCCCATGAGGTATTTCACATTGCTTTCTATTCTTTCATTTTTTTTGAATTTGTTTAACAGCATCTTGATTTCTCATAAAGTCACTAACTTCCATTTGCTCCAGTCTAATTCTGAAGCCATGTTCTCCTCATTGGGCTTTTGAGATTCTTTTTCCATCTGGAAAATTAAAATTTTTAAGGCATTCTTCTCCTCATTGCCTTTTTGAGCCTCTTTTGCCATTTGAGTCAGTCTGTTTTTTAAAGTATTATTTTCCTCAGTCAGGCTGTTGACTTTCATTTCATAATTTTTTTTGCATTGTTCTCATTTCTCTTCCCAATTTTTGCTACACTTCTCTTATCTCCTTCTTAAGGTCCTCTATGACCTGTAACCAGCTCATATTTTCTTTTGAAGCTTTTGGTGCAGGAGTTCTGACTTCACTTTCTTCCTCCTTTTCCATGCTTTGCTCCTTTTGGTCCCCAAAATAGGAGTCTAATGTTGGAATCTTCTGTCTGCTTCGTTTCCTTTGCTGGTCATATCACCCCTCAGTCACTTGACCCCTGGGCTTTTTGCCACAGTAGGACTCTGTCACCAGACAGGGGAGCTTTTGTCCCAAACGCTGGGGTTTTCTTACTGGAGGTATTAGATCGGTGCCCTCTCTGAGGTCTCCACACGCTCTGGCAAGCTGATCATACACCTCAGAACCTCCACCCTAGACTGCAATCCAGATCCAAGCAGGTTAAAACAAGAGCAATTACCCCTTAGACTGGTGCTTGTTCCCCCTATACTCTGCAGGCCAGGAGCTCAAGCTGCCACATGGCACTGGCTGGCTGTGCCAGTGCCTCAGTGGCTCCTCGCCCCTGGGGGCAAAAGCCAAGCACTCCCACTTACTGGTCCCAAAATCCAGACTGCACTGACCTCTCACTTTGTCCTTCGCATCTCTGTGTTGATAAATCTGGAAACAGTGACAGCTGCTGCTAATCTGGAGTCCCTGTGGCTGCGGCTGGTCAGGCCCGCCCTGGGACTAAAGCTTCAGCATGGGGCTGGGCTCCGCTCCCAGAGCACTGTGCTGGCCGATTCCTGCCAACCTGCCGGGCTGTCCTCAGTGGGAGGTTAGCTTCTCTGTGTCATTTTGTGGGTTTTGCAGCTCCAAGGTTTGTTCAGAGTCCCCTTTGTACATGGATTGGGGAAGATGGAAGCCAGAGCAGCTGGGAGGTCCTGCTTCTACTCAGCCATCTTGGCTCCCTGTTTCATGACTTTTTAAAAATTCAAAGTGGGCTTGGGCCTGAAAGTATTGTTCATATTGGGGCAATGATGGACATGAAAGAATATTGATATATGGAAAATCAATTGTTCCACAGATTAAAATACTTTTCCAAAGGTTATGGAACACTGCCACATCACATCCTTGAACCATGCCAAACTTTATGAAAGCATAAAAAATTTATTCAACAGATCAAATAATTGTCATTGACTGTGTCTCATGAATTCCCCTGATTTAAACTCAGTGAACACCTATGTTATGTAATCAAAAATAAATTTGGAAAAAATAAATTGTTCATCAAATGTACTCATTATTCAAGGTGATAAAAGCATGGATTAAAGAGGAGTAAATGAAGTGAGAATGAATAAATAATATAGTTGAAGAAGTAAAGACTATATTTCAAAACTTTGTGAACTAAATGCCAAATCTTAGAAAGCAATAAACTCAGCAAAAGGATATGTTTCTTTTAAAAAAATTAGTGTATGTTGTTGGATACATTATGGCAGAGTAAAAGCAGGAACTTGCTTGAGTTCCCACTCCAACCACATCCAAGAACTGTAAAAAAAATTACCCTAAACAAATTTTAGAGCTACAGAACCCATGAAGTGACAGAGAGAAAAAATCTCCCACTGAAGGCAGTCTGGAAGGCCAGCAGGAAGAGTCTATCACACAGGGATGGGACACATGCACAGTCCTGCATGACCTGTCCAGAACCACCATGGCCCACACTGGCAATGGCAGACTTCAGGAGAGTGAATCACCAGCAATTGGGGGAGTTTCCAGACTTCTCAACCCATACATGCCAAAGAGAAATTAAAAGGTCAATGGGGAACTCTGTTGGCACTGGATAAGGGAAGAGCATGGTCTGGCCCCTGGCCCTGGGGAGGGGGGCAGCATCAGTGTTGCAGCTGCAACTGCTGCCTCCTGGCTGCCTCCAGAGCTCCTGGCCTGCAGATTATATGGAGATCAAGCAACCATTCGGAGGGTAATTGCTCTTTCTTTGACCTGCTTCAATCTGGGTCACAGCCTTGCGGGGTTGTCCTGGGGTGAGGAAGGCCAGTGTACCAGAGGTTGTGGCAACTATAGAAAGAGTGCCTTACTCATAGCTCTGACAATAGCTCTGACAACTGCAAAAACTCCAGCAATTTGAGACCCAGCTCTATCCACTCTGGAAGCAGACTTCTACCATGGCAAAGAGCTCAAAAGCCAAGTGATTGGCTGGCAAGATGAGCAAACAGAAGAAGCTCAATCAGACTATAGAATCCTTTTTTGAGGAAAAAGAGTATCAAAACATAGAACAAGAAGAAGACAACAAAGTCAAAACTCCTGCATCAAAAGCTCCCAAGCAAAATATGAATTGGTTGCAGGCCATGAAGGAGCTCAAGAAAGGTTTTGAAAATCAAGTATGTGAAGTGGAGGAAAAATGGGAAAGATAAATGACAATGATACAAGAAAATCATGAAAAGCCAGTCAACAACCTGACTGAAGAAAATCACACCTTAAAAACTAGACTGGCAAAGGAGGCACAAAAAGGCAATGAGAAGAATGTTTAAGTCAAATTGGCCAGATGGAAAAGGAAATTCAAAAACTCACTGAAGAGTAATTCCTTAAATATTAGATTGGAGCAAATGGAAGCTAATGAGAAATCAAGATACTATAAAACAGATCCAAACAAATGAAAAAATAGAAGGCAATGTGGAATAACTCATTGGAAAAACAACTGACCTGGAAAATAAATCCTAGAGAGCCAATTTAAAAATTATTGGACTACCTGAAAGCCATGTCAAAGTAAGAGCCTAGACAAAATCTTTCAATAAATTATCAAGCAAAGTTGCCCTGATATTCTATTAAAAACAGGCAAAATAGGAATTGAAATAATTCACCCATCACTTCTTGAAAAAGATCCCCAAAAGAAAACTTCTAGGAATATTATAGCCAAATTGCAGAGTTCCCAGGTCAAGGAGAAAATATTACAAGCTACCAGGAAGAAACATTGTGAGAATTGTGGAAAACAACTAAGATAACACAAGGTCTAGCAGCTTCTACATTAAGGGACTGGAGGGTTTGGAATAAGATATGCTGGAGGTCAAAGAAGCTAGGAATAAACCCACAATCACCTTCCCAGGAAAACAGAATATAATACTCCAAGGGAAAATGTGGTCATTCAATGAAAAAGAGGACTTTCAAGCATTCTTGATGAAAATAAACAGAACTCAATGTAAAATTTGACTAAGCAGCAAGAAGGTACATGAAGCCTGTGAGAAGGTAAACAGGAAAAAGAAATCATAAGGAACTTATTAAAGTTGAACAATTTATCCCACATGGAAATATGATCATTGTAACTCATGAGACATTTCTAAGTATGAGTATAGTTAGAGGGAATATATATGTATATACACTTGTATACATACATATTTATGTATGTATAGGAGTGTGTATATAAGTATAAATATATATTGAGTTTCTGTGTATGTGTTTACATATATACATAGAGGGAACAGGATGAGTTGAATATGAAGGGATGATATCTAAAAAATTAAAACAAAATGTGAGAGAGGAATGCATTAGAAGAAGGAGAAAGGGAGAGATAGAATAGGGTAAATTATCTCATATAAAAGAGGCAAGAGAAAACTGTTACAATGGAGGGGAACAGCAAGAAAGTGAAAGGGAATGGGTCACCCTTACTCTCATTGAATTTAACTTGAGGAGGGAATAACATACACACTCCATTGTGTATCTTACCCTGCAGGAAAGTAGGGGGGGTGGGGATAACAGGGGGGGATGAGATGATAGAACACAGGGCAGATTGGGGGAGAAGGTAGTTAGAAGCAAACACTTTTGAAAAGGGACAGGGTCAAAGTAGAAAATAGAATAAGTGGGGGGAATATAGTTAGTCTTTCACAATATAACTACTATGGAAACATTTTGCATGTCTACACATGTATAGCATATATTGAATTGTTTGTATTCCCAGTAAGGATGGATGAGGAGGGAAGAACGAAAAGAAGATGGAAATCAAAATTTTAAAAACAAATGTTAAAAAAATTGGTTTTTACATGCAAGAGGGAAATAAGATATACAGGCACTGGGGTATAGAAATCCATCTTGCCCTACTAGAAAATTAGGGGGATGGGGATGGAGGAGGGTATAAGAAAGAACAGATATGGGGAAGGGGCATTAAGTAGACTCGCTATATGGGGTGGGCTCTAGGGAAAACAGAGGAAGAAAATTTGTAACCCAAAATCTTGTGGAAATGAATGATGAAAACTAAAAATAATTAAATAAATTGGGGAAAAGAGGCATATAAAAAATTACTACTCCTAAAAGAAAATTATTGTAAAAATAAGAGATGTTTTTATATTTAAATATTATTTTTAATTTTGTCCCAGGTAATTTGTATACTCCTCTACCAGAGTTTGTCTTTTGCTAGAATAGACTTAAAAAATCAAGGCACCTGCAAATATCAAGGTTAAGAATCTTAAGTTATCTTTAATGGATATCTTCATAAAAATAAGCCAGTCAAGTTGTGCAAAGCAGACCGCATTTGTAGAATTTTTCATTTTATCTAAATTTGGTTCTGAAATCTTACAGCTTTCATTAGAGTTAAAATGGAAATGTACTTTTCATTTTGAGTTATTTATTAAATTTCTCTTCTTTCTCATTAAGCAAAACTCTTCATTTTTGCAAATAAATTAGCTGTGATTAAATGGAAGATTTTAAAAACAGATATTTTGGGAATGTTGATTTACTCTGTCTTGTTTTTGTCTTTCAACTTAATTAAAAAATTAAACTTTTACTCCTCTCCAACCCTGAACATGAAGGAATCACTTTTTTTCTATTAATCCCATTAACTTCCCTTCCCTTATTAACTCTTTCCAATAACTTTCTAAAGATTAATTCAGAAATGTCTGATAACAACACTGTCATTACCTGACCAAAAGAGGTCTTTGAATAATTTCAAACCAAACTCATTCACCTTAAACCAACTTTCATATCTATATTAATTATGGTTAACTTAGATGATTTGCCACTCTATAATAGATTATATTTATGCTACATCCTTCATGATTTAAAAGTACTTTTTCTAACTTATCTCATTTTATTCTTACCACAACCATATAAAATGATATCACAAGCTTTATTTTAAACTCAAAAACTAAAGTTGCTTGCCAATTGCTGATTTTTACCAAGTGATTAAGCTTAAATTTGATCTCACATCTTTTAATTAAAAATTTAAAGTCCATTTCAAATGTTCCATGTCAATTAAATTTTTGTAAAAATCCTTCTTTGTAAAATTTGTAAACTTTATAAACTAGAAAATGAGTCTAATGTTCTTATTATTGGTTTTCATGAGAATTGTACTGTAGAAAATAACACTGTGTCAAGTACGACATGAACATGACCTGATGATATTTATCTGAAGAGTTATGACAATCTTTTACAGGAAATGGAAAGTCATTTTCAAAATTGCTATTTACTACAAGTGCAAGGTGCTAGGATAAGAAATGTAGAAAAGAGAAAGATGAATTAGTAGATGGTCCTTTTAATTGAGGAGAGGACAGGAAAAGAAACGAGAGGAGAGGAAAGGAGTAAACCCTTTCCACATTCCCATTGAGGTAAGCAAGTTGTCTATTAGCCTACTTCAGTGATGTAAATTCCCTGCATTCCTCTTATTTTCTTCTCTAATATATCATTTTCTTCATTCCCTTTCCTTTTTTTTCTTTTAATGTCATCAGAATATAAGAAAAGTCATTAATCAGTTCCATCTTATTTGATTTCCTCCATGACTCCTGTTGACATTATGATTTCCATGGGTTTAGAATTCCACCCTCCCCCCATTCTTATTAAAGTAGAAATACCTCACCCTTAAAAAGTATCTTCTATTTTTGTTTCTCTTTATTCCCTCATTTGGATTTAAAATTTTCTACTCAGCCCATTTTTTTTCTCATCAGGAATGCTTGATGATTTTTTATTAAAGGTAGATTATATTAAATTTTATTAAAGGTAGATTTTAGATTAAAGGTAGATTTTTCTAAAATCCTAGGATTTCACGAGTTTTCTGGGTAAGTGATTTTCAGTTGTACTTTAAAATTTTTGCCTATATATATATAATATAATATAATATATATATTGCATTCTCTTTGTTTCTTTACGTAGTACCTGCTAAATCTTATATAATGCCAACTGTGGTTTCTGAGTATCTGACATCTTTCTTTGGGTCCACTTTCTTTTTTTTTTATTTTTAAGCAATCGGGGTTAAGTAACTTGCTCAAGGTTACACGGCCAGTTATTTCTGGGTGTGGTGCTGAGTGTCTGAGCCCGGGATTCGATCTCCAGGTCGTCCCAACACTGGAGCCGGTACTCTTACTCGCTGAGCCACCTGGCCGCCCCTAAGCAATTGGGGTTAAGCAACTTGCTCAAGGTTACATGGCCAGGTGTTTCTGGGTGGGTGCTAAGTGTCTGAGCCCAGGATTCGATCTCCAGGTCTTCTCAACACTGGAGCCGTTGCTCTTACTTGCTGTGCTACCTGGCTGGGTCCACTTTCATAATTTTTTTTCCTTTCACCTGGTGTGATAGTAATGGAATATAAAGATCCCCCTCTATTGGCTTGGTTTTTGGTTTGATTGTGTTAAAACCCAGAGCTTGTTAATCCCACCTGTGGGATGGACTTGTTGACGTGAAAAGAAAGTCCTGAACTGGGAGGAGCTGGTGACGTAGATTTGGAGAGACACGAGAGAGAAGCAGAAGAATTTTTTGGAAGCTGCACTTGTGGAGGCAGAGAGAGACTGAGAGGATTGCTGAGGGCCACTTTGAATTGCCCTGGACTTTTGAGACCTGCCCTCGGAGCTGCCAAGGACTGAGGAGACATGGCTGTTTTTCTGGTACTTTGTTTCTCTGTTTTGATGTTGTTTTGCCAGATTTGTCCACTGGTGAAAGACAGTCCTGTTGTTGAAGAAGTCTTGGAACCTGGCTGTTGGTTCAGAGCTACTGAAACTGTCCTGCAGACAGAGTGAATACTGTCCACTTGTGAAGGACAGTGCTGTGGCTCTGCTCTGAACCAACAGAAAGTGTGTGCTTCTTAGATTTCCCTGTCATTACTCAGTTTGATTATCTTATATATTCATTAGAGAAGCTGTGGGGAAAGCTGAACTTTAATTTAATTTCTTACCTCACCCTATTTATTGATCCATGCCCACTTCTTCATTCATCAATCATCCACTGCTTGTCTCCATCTTCTGCCTTCTCCAAATCTACTTCAAAGCTATTGAATGATACTCAGTGAAATCCCACACTCATGATAACTCAGTCCATCACAAACCTGTAACATAATCAACTGGAATCTTGCTGCTACAGGATAATAATTTCAATCTTTTTTGATTGATTATCATATTATATATAAAATTATTTCTACTCTTCACTTCTCACCTTTAATTTCAATGCTATCTGTATAATTTTATTTAATAACAACCAAAGCCTGCCAAAAAACCTTGCATTTTTCAATTGAGTACCTCATCATCCTTCCAAAAAATATGGTTGGCAACATAAAACTTTTTACTTTCCTCCTATCACCCCTCCCCCCCATCATATTCAGTAAGTTGCTAACCATTTTCATTTCTGTCTCTGAATCTCTCTTTTTTTCTTTTCTAATTAAAGGGATTACCCTGGTTTAGAGTCACATGTTCTTTCATTCAGAATAATGCAATAGTGTACCAATTGGCTTCCAGAGTCTATCCTTCACATGGCTGCCAAATTTATTCATACTAAATCAGAAGTCTTACTATGTTGTTCTGTTTAAGTGTCTTTTGTTTGTTCATACTGCCTTTTGAACGAAATGCAAACCAAATTATCATTTAAAGTCTTTCACAGTCTATCTACAACCTACATTTATTTCATATTTTTCCCCAGTCCCATCTTTAAAGCATTTTACAATCCAGTACCTCTGTCTTCTTTGTTTTTCCCCAATCTAGGTATTTTATCTCTCTCTTACAACCTTTGCAAGTCTCTTTTCAAAATGTATTTCTTGACAACAGCTAATCCTTACAATCTCATGAAAGCTTTAAAATATCATAGACGCCACCATGTATGAGACATATTACTTGATCTTCCCAGGGATTGGTGCTGTCTCTCCTCAAATTAACTTTTATTCATTTCCTGTTTAGATGCTAGAAACATAACTACCCAGCTCAGTAGAATTTGAACTCTTTAATGACAGGGAGTAATTTTTTTTTCTTTTGGATATTCAAGTCTTTGTATAATGATACAAATGAGATAATATTTGCAAAGTATTTTGGAAATCATAAAATGCTACATAAATTCTAGCAGCTGTTTAATTATTCTTATTATAATTAGATGATGATTGTTATTGCATATAATTAACTCTTGTAAATTATTTATTTACTGAAAAAATAATAAATATGCCTCCTTCCTTTACTAAGAAAAACAAGCTCATACAACATAAGTTCCTCATTTTTCTATTATATACATCAAAACTATTATATGTCTTCATTGTCCTCTTTTTTCCCAATATCCAATTACTCAATCAATAAATATTTTCTCTATGGTCCAGGCACCTTTGTAAGTTGGTAGGAATATAGATACAAAGAAACAATCCTAGCTCACAAGGAGCTTATATTCTAATGAGAGAGACAACAAAGATACACACACAAATGTGTGTATACATATATATGTATATATATATATATGCATATATGTATGTGAAGTATATGTGTATATAGAAATATGCATATACAATATAAATACAAAAGTTATATATGTGTGTGTATGTGTGTGTGTGTGTATATATATATATATATATATATATATATATATATATATATATCTGCAAATTAGTTAAATACAGGGCCAATTGGGAGAAAGGTGTGGTACTTAATCTGTATCTTGACAAAGGAGAAGGATTCTAAAAGACAGAAGTGGAGAGAGTGCATTCCACACATGAAGGACAGACAGTGCAAATGCATGAAGTCAAAAGAGTATTTTAAGTGAGGAATAGAGAGGACAGTCTCATTTTATAGCAGCACATAACAAAAAGTAGTCAATGAGTATTATAACCTACAGTCTGATAAACCCAAAGACCAAAGCTTCTGGGATAAGAATTCACTACATGTTAAAAACTGTTTGGAAAAACTGGAAAATAGTGTGGAAAAAACTGGTCATAGACCAATATCTTACACCATATACCAAAATAAAGTCAAAATGGGTACATAATTTAAATACAAAGGTGGATAATATAAGCAAACTGGGAGAGCAAGGAATAATTTACCTGTCAGATTAATGGAGAACAGAAGAATTTATGACCAAACAAGAGATAGAGAACACTATGAAATGTGAAATGGATAATTTTCATTACATTAAATTGAAAAGTTTTTGCACAAATGAAGCCCATACAAACAAGATTAATAGAGAAACAGAAAACTCGGAAAGAATTTTTACAACCAGTATCTCTCATGAAGTCCTCATTTCTAAAATATATAGAGAACTGAATCAAACATAATATATATCATTCCCCATTTGATAAACGGTCAAAGGATACAGACAGGAAGTTTTCAGAGGAAAAAATTAAACATATCTGTAGTCATATGAAAAAATGCTCTAAATCACTATTGATTAAAGAAATGCAAGTCAAAACAACTCTTAGGTACTACATTACACATAGCAGAGTGGCTAATATGACAAAACAGGAAAATTATAAATGCTGGAGAACATTGTAGCAGCAAGCACCCCAAGCGTCCTCAGGGTTTGCTGCCCATACAGGTTCTGGGATCTGCTTTGTTAAAGGAAAGCAACTCAAAATGGGCTAACAAGCTTACTTTAATCAGTCAGACATATATCGTTTACCTTGTTCAGGAGAAAAGGTCAGCACCCTGAACCTCAAAGTATACAGGCATAATTATCAAGACAGAAACATCAAGTAGACAGATTTCCAAACTGTCCAACCATTACATCCATACCCAGTCAACATCTGGGTTTCCACATTCTGGGTTTTTCAAAGCCGGGGGACTCTCAAAAACGGCTTCCCAGAATTCAGATCAAATCACAGAACACTTCTCAAAGTGAGTCCCAAAACAAAGCTACACATCAGGGCTTATATAGCCTTCTCCTGGCTCGGAGAATGTAACAACCTTATTGACTCACTGGCCAATCAAGAAGTATCTACTGAAAAACAAGCCTCCCTCCCCAGGCTTCTGGTGCACTTTAGCCTAGGGGCAGGGAAGATCTTTAAAATTTACATTCGCATTACAAACATGTAGGAAAATTGATTCACTAATGCTTTGTTAGTGGAGCCGTGAACTGATCTGGAAACCATTCTGGAGAGCAATGTGGAAATTTGACCAAGGGCTATAAAAATATGCATACCCTTTGACCCAGCAGCACCACTTCTAGGGCTAAATCCCAAAGAGATCATAAAAATGGGAAAAAGACCCACATGTACAAAAATATTTATAGCATTTTTTTTTGTGGTGGTGAAGAACTGGAAATTGGGGGCTTGTCAATTAATTGGGAATGACGGAATAAGTTGTGTTATAAAAATGTAATGGAACAATATTGTGCTATAAGAAATGATGAGAAGGCAGATTTCAGAAAAACCTGGAAAGACATACATGAACTGATACTGAGTGATGGGAGCAGTACCAGGAGAACACAGTAACAGTAACAACGACATTGTGTGATGATTAACTTTGATAGATTTGGCTCTTCTCAGCAATGCAAGGTTCTAAGACAGTTCCAAAGGGCTCATGATGAAAAAAGCTATCCATATCCAAAGAAAGAACTACAAAGTCTCAGTGTAGATGGAATCATACTATTTGTTATTTCTCTCTTTTTTTTATTTGGCTTTGTTTTATTTTTTCTTCCTCATGGTTCATCCCTTTGGTTCTAATTCTTCTTTAAAATGTGAATAATGTGAAAATATGTTTAATATGAATGTATATAGAGAGTCTATATCAGAGTGCATGATGTTTTGGGAAGGGGTAGAGGAGAGAGGCAGAGAAAATTTAAAATTCAAAAGCTTTGCAGAACTGAAAGTTGAAAACTAAAAATAAAATATTTTTTAAAAGAAATGAGCAGAACCAAGAGAACTTTGTACACAGTAACAGCAATATTATATAATGATCAACTGTTTACAACTTAGCTATTCTCAGAAATTCAATAATCCTAGAAAATTCCAAAGGACAAATGATGAAAAATGCTATTCACCTCCAGGGAGAGAAGGGTTGGAGTCTGAGTACAGATGAAAGCATATTATTTTCTACTTTCTGTGAAATGACTGGACATGTATAACCTATTTTGAATTGCTTACTATCTCAAGCAGGAGGTAGTGAAGGAGGGAGAGATAAAATTTGGAACTTACTATTTTTAGATGAATGTTAAATTATCTTTATGTGTAACTGGGGGAAATTGATATTATTAAAAACAAATAAATAAAATGTACACTTTTAAGAAGTTCATTAATTACTATATTTTATGTGATGTAATGGATAACTGAACTAAATTGTCAGCTGTTTGAGTAGAAAGGAGGTGTTGGATTCAAGAGATGCTGCAAAGTTAAAAATATCAAAATTTGGCAATTTATTGAATATGTAGGGTGAGGGAGAATGAGAATTTAAGAGTAACAACAAGGTTATAAAGTAGGGATGCTAGAAAAAAAATGATGGTTCTTCAAGAGAAACAGCCAAATTTCTAAGCAAAATGGATTTGGGCAAAAAATTATGAACTACATTTTGAATGTGTCTTGTTCAATAAGTCTCCAGGAATAAGGTTTAACATTAATTAGGCAATTGGTGATACAGGCCTGAAAGTCAGAGAAGGGACTAGTTTAGATCTTTGAATTACTGGCATAATGAAGGTAATTATTCCAACGGGAACTAAAGAAGTCAGAGAGACAGGCAGAAAGAGGCAGAGTATGGAACCAAGTCATGGGAAAAACAAATCAGAAGACAGTGTGGTCTGGATGAAGAACCAACAAAGGAGACTAAAAAGTGTTTAGAAAGATTGGGTGGAAATCTGTGGAGTGTTTTGTCTTCCATTCTATTCAAATGAGAACAAGACATAGTTCCTTTCCTCATAAAGTTCGCAGTTAAGTAAACTCACAATTCACAGCAGAAAACCAATATTTATTCACTATAGATACTCTTAAAAATATCTAAAATAACTGTGATCTGCTTTTATTTTAGAGTCATACTAATGTAGAGAGTTTCCATTCTCACATTTAAAATATATGAAGCTATAGTTCATAACTCTGAAAATCAGATTATTTGAGTGAACAGAGAAAATAACTTGTTTGTTATGTTTGGCATATGGTAAGTTTCTCAATTACTATGCAAAGTTGAACAAATGTGGAGATGCAAAGGGGAAGACTGGTATAAAGAACAGTGGACTACAAATGAATTCCAAATACAAAGAGATGGGATTCCTTTATAGTGCACTATTGTGACCATCAAATGGTTTGTTTTTGTAATATATTTTGAAAACATTGAAGTACTACATAAATGTCAGGTATAGTCATCATTGTTATTATAAGTATATGCTTATCATGAATTACACATTTAACAATATTTGAAATTTCTTTTGTGGTCTAATTGGCAAATAAATATGTTTTCGGTATCTTGTCTGGTCAGCAGTCATATGGTCATAAATATCCCTGGTGAAGGACATCAGCAGTAGCAAAGAATTCTGGTTATGTCTCCATTGTTAAATGCAATGCCTGCCTCCAATGTATAGGATAGATATGACAGATAATTCCTGTCATTTCTATAGAACGTACAAGGGAATAATGCTCTGGTGGAAGAGTGATGGGAATCCCAAAGGCAACATGGAAATTGATGAAACGTGTGTAACAGATTCTAGTCTATGGAGCCCAAAAGAAGGAGGGAAATTATTTCTGCCTCTAAGAGATATGGTTGTGTCTTCTACTTTGTGCTAAATGAGCATCAGTTATTTAATTCAGTAAACTTAGGTAACTTTGTTCTGCTTTAATCTCCACAGGGATTAATGGCAATGTCCAAACACTGATACAGATCAACCCTTAATAAAGTGCCATGAAGAAGCAGAAAAAAATGATTCAAAAATCATTACCATCAAGTTACTCTAATAACTTCTTAAGATAGTCATCAATGGCCTCTTGATTTGTGGCAGGGTCACTTGCAATACATTAAGGAATGTATATTTTCTCCATAAAATGGATTTTATTATTTGAATTAACACCTCATGGTCATGGACAAGAGTTTCAAATGGCAAATAGTTCCATAAGGTTTTGCTATGGTTCTTGATTCCATCCTCTTCCTGGTTCTACTGAAATTTATATACTTTATTTTTAGACATTATTTTTGGTAGTATAGTACAAAAAAATTGCCCAGGAAGCACAAGATCTATATTCCAGTTCTGGTTCTATCATTTATTAATTGTACAATTTTCAACAATCTAAATGATGTTGATGATCCTCAGTTGCCTCATCTGTGAAATGGAAATACAAAGTTTCATAAGTAATTAATGTTGGATCTTCATAGATGGATTGATTTGTCATATATACAAAGTACCCAGAAAATCTTAGCAAACAATCTAAATATTACATATTATTATCTATTTATCCCTTCCACATCATAGGGCTGAGGGGTGCAGAAACCTGCTATCTGGAAAATTTGCATAAAATTTTTGACCCTCTCTTTGTAGTGAAGAAGTCTGATTTTTTTTTTCTTTTTCTTTCATGGGGCATATACAATACCTTATGGTAAAATTTGGGTAAAACATTTGGTCATGTTATATGTAGGTCAATATTAAGTAAAAATTAGTTAGAGATATTAACAAAGATATAGATATCGAGGGATGGATATGGAGAGAGAGAGACACAGAGAGAGAGAGACAGACAGACAGAGACAGAGACAGACAGAGACAGAGAGAGAGGTAATGCAATTCTGAGTTTTTAAACTTTTTTCTGTCATCTGTTGGCTTTTGTGAGTCATTAGCAGGTTTAAAAAAAATTCCCAAAAATATCATTGAACCACAATGGGGAAAGTCACAATCTGGATTGGATAATTGCAATGCTGAATATGATAAGACACTTATTTTCAAGCCTCATCAATAAAAGGACATGATAAAACCCTCTTCATGTCTTTCACAAGGTTGTTAGGTGAATGAAATGAAGTAATGTATGTCAAGTATTTAATTAATTAAGTATATGAATATCAGTTGTTTTAATGGTAGTGGTGGTGGCTGTGCAAAGCATATTAACTGACAACCTCAGTTATCTCATATGCAAACTAGACATGAAATATTTGTTATCTAACTCATTAGGTTGTTCAAAGGACTATGTAAAATGCTTTTTAAGCCTTAAAGTATTATACAATGGCATTTATCATTTTTATTATTATGAAAAAATAACAGTAAAAATAACAAATCCATTAGGAAACCAAATCATTTTCCATATTTTGGTTGGACAGCAAATTCACATACTCCCAATCAAGGTGTTGGGAGCTTTATATTCTTTGAGACTTCTGTGGCAGCTGTGAACTCTGGACAAGTATCCCAAAATGTTAATGAATTGTATTTTAAAGAGATCACTGTTTAGTTTAGCACCCCCATTCATTGTGATATAGTGGTCATGACTGATAGTTCAAAATAAGGCTGCAGAACTATCTACATAAAGTTATTGTAAAAATCAGACTTATATAGATGAGCAAATCACACTCCCTTCTCTCTTATATTCTGGTACCACAAGAAGGTAATATACAGCAGAAAACATCAGACACGCCAACATCTCACCAGTTCTTCACCATCACTAAGAAGAATTGGTATGAGTATATTTGTTCATATGAATTGTAATCTTCTTTCTTTGAACTCTTAAAGGTATACTTAGTAGTAGCATTGATGGATCAAAGGTTATGCACAGTTTAGTAATAAGGTGGAAGTCCAAATCCTTTCAAGAATGACTGGACTAATTCATAGTTCCATGAACAATGCATTAATATATACAATTTATCATAAACTGTCTAATCTTTGTCATTTTGTTTTCTTCTTTTATTGAAGTCATCAGTCTCATGGGTGTGAGGTAGAAAATTAGAATAGGTTTCATATATTTTTCTTTAATTTCTGTAGTGATTTGGGGTAATTTTTACAAGACTATTTATAGCTTTCATGTCATCCTTTGAAGACTACCTATTTGCATCCTTTGACCATTTATCAATTGAGGAAAGACTCTCATTGTATTAAATTTGAATCACTCTTCTATTTATTGTATAAAAGAGATAATTGAAATGATGCAAATTTTTTCTCAGTTTCATGATCACCTTCTAATTTTAGCTCTATTGTCCTAAGGAAAAATGATTAATATAATCAAAATTATCCATTTTATTATCTTTATTCTCTGTCCTTTTTTGGTAATGGGCTTTTCCTCTCCATGGATTTAAAAGAGAATTTCTTCCTTGCAAATACAATTTATTTATGCTATCTTCTAATATGTCTAAGTCATCTACTCATTTGGAGTTTATCCTGATATATGTGATTGGTTTCTATACCCAGTAACTCAGATCTTTATGTTTATCAAATACTACGCTTCTGTGTTAATTATCTTTATGTTTTATATGTAAATTCTCTACTGCTTTTACTTTCTACATTTCACTTTCTACATTAATTTTGATAATTACTGCTTTATAACATGGTTTGAGATTTGATACTATTTGGCATTCTGTCTATTTTTTTCCTTATTATTTCTCTTGAATGTCTTGATGTCTGTTTCCTCCAAATGAATTTTGTGTTTTTTTCCATAGTTTTATAAAGTAATTCTTGATAGTTTGATTCAGTCAGTGAATAAGTAAATTAACTTCCTTTTGTGCAAAGCTCCTAAGAATTATATTAAGTGTCTCCATGTTTATTTTTTCTTTTTCAATTCTTTCCTTTAGCTCTCTCATTTATAATATCATTTATATCTTGAAAACAACTCTTGTTTCATTTTTTTTCTGGTAATTGTAGTTAATCTTGTGGGGAAGTAGTGCTTTCCTTGGACTTTGTAGAGAAATATTTTGGATTTTTTTCTCTTCTTTTAAATTTGTGTATACATGGCATCCTGATAGTAAAACTCCCTGCCCCTTTTTTTGGTTTCTCATTTTTCTTCCAATCTTACCCAAAGACCTGGATTTAGATTTTATATTCATTATGGGTTTTGATCACTTCTGCCAGGATTGTAGTGATCCTGTATGATCTTGGACAACCTTATCTGGTATTTTGTTGCTGGGGTCAGAGTGATATTCCTATACCCCTCTTTGCATCTGTACCCCTCTTCTGTTCTTAGCATCTGGCTCCAAGATCTCCTGTTCTGATTTATAGCAACAATGCTTTAGTCCTCATCTTCTCATATCTTCTGTCTCTGTAGTCCTGGCTCACCCGTTTCACATTTCTCTTCTTTTTTTCCTCCATTTCACATTCCTGGTACTAGCACCTTGCCTGCTGACCAAAAGCTAGAAAGATTACCTAGTGCGGTTTTTCCTTAAATATTTGATTACTTCTTAGTCGAACAGTCATCTGATATCTTCATGCAGGGATGTTGGCTATATAATATGCCATTGTGAACTTTCTTTACCCTTTCACAACCACTTATTACCAAAACTTTTGGCAAAATGTTGCAAGTAAAATTAATCAGTTATAGGATCTCTATGGAGTCTGTGTGTGAGAGAGATGAATATAAATATATGCTTTACAAATCTGGTGCATACATATATACACAAATGTCTGTGTTTGTGTGTGTGTGTGTGTGTGTGTGTGTGTGTGTGTGTAAAATGAAAATCCCTCAGTTTTAACTCAGGAGATTAATCGGTGAACTTAAAAACACCTACTAAATCTATTGATGTAAGATCTATTAAATGGTAGCTTCAGGAAAATATTATAAATAATGAGCTTGTCATATATCTCCTTTTTGGATGACTGCTTGGGGCATTAAATTAATAGCATAAGAAAAGATAACAATAAGAACTCATTCACCAGTTATTAATGTACCAAGGAAAGAAGAATATCATGTGTATGTTGCATTGTACGTACATGCATACATACAAATATCTCATTTTTTCTAGTGCAACTGAAAAATCATACACACACATATTATATATATATATTTATAGTGTGTGTGTGTTTGTGTGTGTGTGTATGTAGCCACCCAATATCCATAATGGCATTATAATGGAGGTACTATCATTATCCCTATTTGAGCCAGATAGATCAGGCTAAGTATAACACAGCTACTAAGTCTTAGGCAGCATTTCAACTCAAGTCTTCTTGACTCCAAATTCAATTTTCTATCCTCTAGGCCACCTACCTGCCTACATACCCTTGTCACCATCTACTCCCCCCCCACCTCCTCCAAGAAATATTTTCTATTCAGTGACTATGAAAATTTGAAGTGCATTTAATTGATACTGAATCTGACAGGGTGTAATAATCATGTCTCCCCAGAGATCTTATTGTGTTTGAGTCAAGTACAATGATATAGAACAGAGAACAGTCACTTACCCTGTGACTTTGTTGTTCTTATTAAATCCTTATACCTGGAATATCCCGTGCTACTTTCACTAACTTTCTATTGAATTCTCACTAATCCAACAAAGATCAAATCAAATTTCCTCTGTGAACTTATTCTGACTAACTTTGTTAGTGATATAATTTCCCCTAAAGAGTTCATGTAACACTGTGTTTTGTACCTCTCTTGTCTTCTTGCTAGACAGTGTTTTGTATCAATGTAAAACCTTAGCTGATCTCAAATTTGAATTGTCCTCAGGACCCAAGATAACACTCTACAAACAATAGGTGTTTAATTAATGTTGAGTTTAATTGAATTTGATAGTTAAGTAAATCAGAAGTATAGATAGCATGCTAAGAGACTATTTACATTGCCTGCCTAATGGTACTATAAGTCATATGAATGAACACTAAATTAATCATCCAAGAAATTCAATAGCCCTTTAAAAATAAACTTTGTAATATATTATAGTTTATAAATGATGCATGTAAAATACATTAAACCAGGCTAGTTCTGCTCTACTATTGAAATGGACACAAGGAGTTTTCTTTGAACCTTCACTTTTTAGAATATTTCATAACACATGGAATGTTCCAACCTAACAAAAAGGTAAGTAATTGTTGAAGATAATTGACTCTGAGAATGTCAACTACATGTTAATGACACTACTGGGATGGTTATATTTAAAATGTCATTGAGGATTATAATAATATTCTAATAATCATCATATAGGTGGTGCCTAGGAACCAGGCCTAGAGTCAGAAAGACTCATCTCTGTGAGTTCAAATCTGGCCTCAGACACTTAGTAGCTATGTGACCCTGGGAATGTGACTTCCCCTGTTTGCTTAAGTTTCCTTGTCTATAAAATGACTGGAGAAGGAAATGGCAAACCACTCCAGTATCTTTGCCAAGAAAACCCCAAATGGGATTATGAAGAGTCATATACAACTATAACAACAAAGCAGCAGATATATTACAATTCAGTTTTAGTAATATACAAAAACAGCTTTGCATTCTGAATTAATTCCAATCTCTGGGTTATAAGTTAGTTAGTAAATAAACATTTATTAGACATCTAATACATGGTTAGCATAAAGAAGAACAAAAATGCAGATACTGACCTCAGAGACTCACATGCTAATGGGCAGACAACATTTAAGTAAATATATACAAATAAGATATGTGTAAATGGTAGGTAATATACCAGTAACGGAGTCTTGGACCTTGCAGATGGTAGCATTTGAGCTATGTTTTCAAGTAAGCAGAATAATTAGGATATCAAAAGAAGGATGGAGAACTCAAAACTAGGCATGATAGACATCCAGCAAAATGACATGGTTTTGAGAGATGGAGTGTTATATGTGAGGAACAGAAAATAAACCATTGTTGTTGAATCACAGCATATAAGGAGCAAAGGAAAGGTAAAAACAGACTGGAAAAGCCGTGCATCATAGGTGTTCTAGCCCCACTAAAGGTGTGTATTTGTTGCATTTTTTACCCACAGGTTTCTAGAATACCTTGAGGTGTTGATGAGGGATGGCTCCCTATTGGTTCAGCAGGAATTCTGATTTTTATCTTAAGACCAGAAAACCTGAGATTCAGTCTTGAAAGAATTCAGCCCAAGCCAAGTTGGAGTCAGAGTTGTAAAAGTTTATTGTACACTTGACAGCAGGCAAGGGTCCTTTAGAGGACCTGCCCTCAAAGGGGTAGAATTAAGATTTTTATAGGGTAATCCATAGTAGATCCCATACCAATTAGGCTAAGGAGGTGATTAAGGGTGGGATTAGGGAGGAGTTAAGATGGGGCCAGAGTTTAAAGGAACATGCATTTTTTATGCAACTGCTCAGGTGCTTCACTGGGAAAAAGCCCAAGCAAGGGGCAGCTACCTGGAGGTGTGGTTTTGGGCTTGAACCCATCACTAAGCCAGCAAGTGGTCATGGGCTGACTGAGAAGTGCCCAGTCTGCCACCCATCAGTGTCCTGTTTGACAAGATTGATACCTGGGAACGAAGGCTAAATGGAGACTCAATGGATAATAGGCTAAGCAGTTAACCCAAAGATAGGGTCCTGAAGGATTCATTGAGGCAGCCAAGGAGTCAACCTAGAGATAGAGTGTCTAAGGATCCATGGGGGCAGTGGGACACTATACAAATGGGAGATAATAGTTGCCTAAGCTGGAATGTTTATAGATAACTTTTGTGAAGGTTTTATGGGAATAGTTTGTTATTGTTCCAAGCTGGGATAAGCAGTTCATGAGCTGTTGCTGGGCAGAGTTATTGCTCTGAAGCTAAGGGTGGGGTGGAGTTAGTGTGATTTTACAAACAGGTTTTAGAAATTGATGTTACAAAGTTTTACAGACTGGTGTTACAAAGTGGTATTACAAATTGATGTCACAAATATAGATCCCAAGCACTCCATCAGTGTGATGAAGCCTATTTCCTCTGTTGGATTTTTTGATATCCAGACAATTATATTCTACTCTGTGACTAGCACTTCAGTTTTATTTAACTCCTTGACATAGGATTAATTTATGCAAATCAATATCATTTTATTATGTAAATGACATAACAAAAACAAATGTATCAGCATTTTCCCCCATATCTCATTGGCAAAACCTCTCCTCCACACCATCATTTCAGTCTCTAGGAAGGAGAAGGGGGAATTTGGTTCTTAGTTTAATTCAGTTCCTACATAGCACTAGCCCTCTCATGATGAAATTCTAAGCCCTGTTGAGCTAGTGCACCTCAGACTCTTCCTTTCCAATGTTTTACTGATGGATTGACTGCAACATTTGGCCTGGATTCCTATATGCTGAATATCTATGGCTCAAACTTCCATTTGGAGACTCAATTCCCATTTCTTAGATTGGAAAATGATGAAGATGAAAGTCAAAGTCTCAGTGACATTTTTGGCTTTGTCAACAGATGGCCACCTAGTATGAATAGATAGTTCTAATGATTAAAGAATGAAAAAGAATTATCTGAGAACTTAGTATGTGCTTTAAGAACAAAAATATAGTATTCTCAGAAATGTCAGAATTGCTTTTAGTTCTGAAGAATCAACATGATTTTTTTTTAATTTTATGGGAAGTGATTTTCCTTCAAGGAGAATGTATTTTCTTGTTTTTGAAAACATTTTTTAACACCTAAAGGAACTTATATTTTAGTTTTTAATTATAGCAATATTTAATATTTATTACTTCTAACCAGAAATATAACCTAATCCTGAAATTATGTTTGCAAAATTTCTGCAACACAATTAAAGATATGTTGGAGTACCAGCTTTATCACTTATTGTCTGTTTGAACTTGAGTGAGTCACTTACTCTATCTGGACCTCAGTTTTCTCATCTATAAAATGCACAGAATAATATTGCTATTAAAGTCCTCTTGAGGTTATTTTAAGTCCTTAGTATACCATGTTGATATGCAAGGTGAAACTATTATGATCAATATCATTAAGACCTTTCATTATTTTTGCCATGTTATGCTTAGATGAATCAAAATGGGTAAGGAGTTTAAGGTAGGACTTGTTATTTGGTGATAGCAGTGGTAAAATCTGTGCTTCTGTTGACACCAGGCTGATTCAAAATGCCTGACATTAAGCAGATAAAACCAAATTGAGCTGATCAGCCTAACTTTTTTTTATTAGTTCTCTCTAAGTTGAATGTTGAATTGTGCATTATAGAGGTCTTTCATTAATTTTTGTCATGTTTTTAATTTTCCAGCCTTTAAGAATGGATATTTCTCAAACAAAATGTTCTAAAGTTCTAGCTTTCCTCATTTGTTATAGCACAATATTACATCATCATAATCACATATCACAATTTGCTCAACCATTTCCCAATTAATGGGTACCCCCTCAATTTTTAAGTCTTTGCCACCACAGAAAGAACTGCTATAAATATTTTGGACAAATATGTATTTTTCCCCTTTAATTTCTTTGGAATAGAGATCTTGTAGTTGTATTGATGGATCAAGGGATTATACATTTTTAGGGTATTTTGTACATAGTTGCAAATTATTCTCCACAACATTGGACCAGTTCACAACTCCAACAATTCATTAGTGTACCAGGTTTTGTTTTTGTTTTTTTTTTTCCCATATCCTCCTCAACAATTGTCATCTGATTATTTTTGTGATTGTATAACAGAGTTTCCTAATTTGAAATTCTCTAGTCAATGGTGATTTGGAGATTTTTTTACGTAACTACTGATACCTTTGATTTCTTCTTTTGAAAACTATCGATTCATATCCTTTTATTATTTGTAAATTATAGAATTGCTTCTATTTATACAAATTTGACTCAGATTCCTATCTGAGAAATGAGGCCTTTATCAGAGAAACTTTCTTCATTTTTCCCTCAGCTTTCTGTTTTCCTTCTAATTTTGTCTGCATTAGTTTTGTTTCAGCAAAAGCTTCTAAATTTCATAAAATCAAAATAATACATTCTGCTTCTCATGATATCTTCTCTATCACTTATTTGGTATAAACTCTATTATTATGCATACATCTGACAGGCATATTTCTTTTTCATGCTCCTTTAATTTACATATAATATCACCTCTAATATTTAGCATTTATCCATTTGACCTTAACTTGTTTAATGGTTGTAGGATGTTGTTCTATGTCTAGTTTGTTTGTTTGTTTGTTTTCCAAATGGTTTTCCAGTTTTCAAAGCATTTTTTGTCAAATTATAATTTCTTACCCACAAATCTTGGATATTAGGGTTTAGAAAATATTAAATTATTATGGTTATTTACTATTATAGATTGTGCACTTAATCTATTCCACTGATCCACCACTCTATTTCTTAGCCAGTACCAGATTGTTTTGATGATTACAAAAAATATAACAAATTTCTCTGATAAAGTTCTCATTTCTCAAATATATAGGGAACAGTGTCAAATTTATAAAATAAAAGCCATTCTCCAATTAATAAATAATCAAAGGAGATTAAAAGTTCAATATAAAAAATATTAAAGCTTCCTATGTCATGAGAAAACCTCTAAATCATTATTGGAGGGGATGAGGGAAAATAGCTAATAATAATCTTTCATGAAGTTGTGAACTGGTCCAACCATTCTGGAAAAAAAATTGGAACTATATTCAAAGGGTTCTAAAACTCTGCATACCCTTTGACTCTGCAATACTACTACTAGCTCTGTACCTGAAAGCTATCAAAGGAGAAGGAAAAGGATATATTTGTACAAAAATATTTATGGTGGATCTTTCTATGACAGCAAAGAATTAGAAATTGAGGGAATGCTCATGAATTGGGAAACGGCTGAATAAATCATGGTATGTTATTGTAATGGATAACCAGTGTACTATAAGACACAATGAAAGGGATAGTTTAAAAATACATGTCAAGAACTACATGAAATGATGCAAAATGAAGTGAGAAGAACTGGGACACCATTGTGCTTAGTAACTACAATGCTGTAATGATAATAAACTCTGAAATCTTGGCTACTGTGATCAGTATGATGACCCAAGAAAACTCCAAGGGATTAATGATGAAAAAAATGCTGTACTCCCCCAGAGGGAGAAGTAATGAACTCTGAGTGAAAACTGCAGTATAAATTTCTTGTTTTCTGTCTTTTTTCTTTTCTTACAATATGGCTAGTATGGAAATGTGTTTTTCATGATTTCACATGTATAATGGATATTGCCTTCTTAGTGCCGAGGTAGAGGTGAAAAGTGAAGAATTTGAAATTCAATTTCAAAACAAAAAAAAAAAAAGGTTTAAAATTAATAAATAATTGTTTTTAAAAAACAGGAAAATAATCTAAAAAGGAAAAGAACTTCTAAGAATAGAAAAATTGTTATTTCAAACCATATAAATTTAGTGATATCTTTTAGAAGGACAAGGCAATGAGAGGGATTGTTAATGCTTTCTCCACAGTAGGAAGGAGAGTTCTTATAGATAGAAGGATAATAATATTAGTTCTTTTAATATGCTAATTAAGCCTATCAAGCTAAAAAGAGTTCCTCAAAGGCAAGACTTTATAAAGCCTAGAGTACTGAAGATTTGAAACTGGAAATCATGTGGATTAAATTACTTCTGCATTCAATACTAAACCATTACCATTGTTAGAAATCTAGGGACTACAAGATCTGGGCACCTCATCTAATTAGAAATCATTTAGCCAAAAATGTTTTGGGGATATTTTATTTTCAATGGGCCTGGAAGACTTGACCCTATTTAGAGAGCGATGAAATCTGATAACTATGGTGATAGACTGTTTAGAATTGTCCTGAAATTAGAGATACCCCTAAATGGATATCGGATACTACAATGGGATCTTTTACTATATGATATGTCATGAAAAATTATTAAATTTATTCAAGAGGTGGAAATTAGCATGCTTCCCTCTCATGGGAACTAATATGATTTAAATCCCTCTTGAAAACATATGCACATATAATTCAGGATGAGCTTAGAAAAAATGGGTTGTCTCTCAAAGTTATTTTTAATATATTAGAGATAAAATTATGCTTTCACTATGAAGAATTATAGAATATGCATGTACATCTTCAAATGTCATGGAAAATTAAGCAAAATCAGTGATTTTATCAATAGGACATGCTACATATGAAAAGTTTTTAAATATGTAAAAAAGTATAAATTTTATTTATAAGTATATCAATATAAGGATATTTTTCTTTTTCTTGTGTGATCTGCAAGCCATTTTATGTTGGTTTCCTCTTCCTTAAATTGAAAACCTGCCAATCTTGAAGCTTACCATCCTCATTAGTATATTAAAGTATATTGGTATTAGCAGTATTGATCTAGGAGACCTAAAAAGTAGTGTAGTTGGAAGAAGTAAGGGGCAATATGAAGAGAAAGAATAGAATCAGAGATCTTAGAGAGGAAGGATGAGTTGTATGTTAATTTGACTATGTGTGAGGGGAAGTTGTAAGAGAGAAAAGCCAAAAATGACTGAGATTATGGATGTGGGGGGGGGTAGTTTTGTTCTCCATAGAAATAAGATTGAAAGAAGAGTTTAAAGGGGAGATGAAAATTTTTATTTTCAACAGGTTGAGCTGGAAGTGCTGTAAGCACATCTAGGTAGAAAGGCTGGAGACAGAGATCTGGGAGCAATTATGTATAGAAGTTGTTATATACAGATAGATATTTTTTCCCTATGGGAATAAATGTGATCACCAAAAGGGAATGTATAGAAAAAAGGAGAAAACCTAAATGAATAACTGCGTTTAAGGTAGCAGTTGAATTAGACTGGAAGCTTGGACACACTGATAAAATTATTTTAAAAGTCACCAAACTTTCAAGCTTGTGAAAGCACAGATAATGGTTCTTTCCAATGGTAAAGATTACCGTTGTATGTGGAGAGGACCAGGAAATAAGAGATCCTCACACATTCTTTCATCCAATAAATATTTTTTTTTGCCTTTTTGGAGGGCAATTGGGGTTAAGTAACTTGCACAAGGTTACATGGCTAGTTTGTGTGTGTGTGGGGGCGGGGGGCGTTGTTGTGTCTGAGACTGCAACTGAACTTGGATCCTCCTGACTCCAGGGCCAGCGCTTTACTCACTGTGCCACCTAGCCACCCCCATCCAATAAATATTTAATCAGCAGATATTATGAATAAAATGCTCAACCACACACATACCATTTCTGGTCAAGAAGGCTGACTTTAAAAGGGTCAGCCAACTCTCAAGGAAGGTGGTTATTAGATTCCTGATTTTGGTGAATGAAAGGGCAGGTAAAAGCCAGGACTGGAGAAGAGCTACTCACCTGGAAGTCATGGAGAGTTAGAAAAGAGTATCGATGATCAGATTTCATAAAAAAAAACAAAAATGAATTTGAAAATCCAATGAAAAATCTACCCTTCTGTTTAGTAAGAAATGTATGAAACTAATAAAAAAAAGCCTATGGAGAAATATTTAATGTCTGCTCTCTAATTAGTCTCAGTAAGTTAAAAAAAAAGCCTTTAGGACTTCTATCTAATCTCTAGTGTGCAGTCATTTTCACATTCCATTGGATCTTTTGAACTGAATGATTATGGATATATGGTCCAAAGGATATTTTTCAAGGTACTGCATATGGTGATGAGTGCCTGTCTATCTGAGATTAGAAATGAATCAGTAAATAGACCCAAGTGAATGTACTATACTCCAGGCAGTATAAGAAAAAGAGAAAGTTCCAAAAAACTCCAAAGTTCTCTAAAAATCTCTCCTATTCAACTGGGAAGGACACAAAAAAAGCAAACACAAGTCTTTTCTTAATGGAGAATACTTTTGCCATTGGTGCAGGGAGGGTTTAGATATCCCTATTAATGGACAAAATCAGGAGCATTTGTTCCAGAGAAAACACTATTTGGACAACTGCCCATTTTCTCTACAAACTTCTGGGTTATATTCGTAAAGAGAGTCTTAATTAGGGTCAAATGTCAGTAACACCTGCTAATTTCCCATTTAAAAAGGATTAAACCCCCCCAGACTCAGGGCCTAAGAAAGAAAGAGTAGTAAAAGTAGCTAGAGATTGGGGTTAGGGTTCCAGCAATCAGAATCAACTTTAAAATAGGCATTTATAATTATGAAAATGGAGATTTTTATTACCATGGATAAGTAGCAGCTATATCTGAGACATTATTGCTATAAAGGCAGTTTCAAGAGAGGAAATTCTTTTTCAAACAATGCAGGTCAGTACCTTCTTTACTGTTTACAATCTTAGAAAATTTCCTAAGTCACTGAAAAGTTGTATGATTTGTCCAGGGTCATGAAACACATCTTTCAGAGACAGGTCTTTCTGGCTTAAAGGTCAGCTTTCTATCCACTTCACTATATTGTCTCCTCCTCCCAGTTGATGACTTTCCTGTAATTTGCTTTTTAACATTTCTGATATCAGAGGATTGTTTTGCTTATATATATACATATACATATATATGTGTATATATATATATATATATATATACACATATAGGCATTGGAAGGAACCTTAAGCAATGACATCAATGCAATCAAAGCAATCAATAGGGAAAGGATTTCAAGTGGTATGGAGACAAACCCACAACTGCCAAAGAAGGCTTTCTACAAAATCATTACCTCTCTATGCAATCCTCACGATGTTTACAATCCACTAAAACCATCTTCTCAGAGGTGCTAAACCTGATGGAGGGTAACTGAAAGATTACTGACTTGTATATGAGTTAGGGGAATATCATGTGAAGATTTTGCCCATAGAATGGGTGGGTGAGAACAATTTGTTCTAATGGCCATGAAGGTGACTGAACCAGATACCATGGAATCCTTAGTGCTTGGTCAAGAATAAAAAATGTCGAGATCTTCCACTGCAATCCAGGCCACTGCCATTTGTCTTGATTTTTATCTGGTCACCGAACTTTGATGACTGAAAGAGAATAAAGCTGATGACTTTGCAACTCTCTCAAAAATTCAATTCCATACACAAATCACAATGTCACCTTGTAATGTCATTGGTTCTCTTCCAAAATGAATTACAAACAACTACAACAATGTATTCTTCCATAATGTCCACACTTTGTTCCTGGTTCTTTCCTATGGGGCATAGCAAAAGAGTTTAAACGCCTTTCCACATGGCATTTCTCCAGACCAGACACAAAAGGACAGAATCTTCATTGCAATTTATACTCTTTACCTTTGAGAGTCAAATGTTTGTAGGCTACCCTAAAAATACCAGATGTTGAGGAAAGCATGATGAAACTGAGATCTCAGATTTCATTATCTTCAATGGGCCATTAATTGGTCAGGAAATGTATAACTCATTTTATTATTTTTTTCTGTAGTAAGGAGATACTTAATATTCCTATTAATTAATAATACTTCTACCACAATTTCATCCCTTTGGAAATAGGACATGAAAGATGGTACTTATTAATGATTACAAATTTAAATAATAAAATTTTATTAAAAATTCTAGAACAGGGATCCTTATTTGGGAATCTATGGATTTGTCTTTAAAATATGTTTTGATAACTCCAGTCAATTTAATAGTCTATATTTATGTTTCTATGTATTTTATCATATACATTTAAAATATGAATCTGAAAAGAATAAAAAACTTTTATCAGACTTTCAGAGGGGGTACAAGACCCATAAAAGGGACCTCCCACAGAATTTCTCTAGAAATCTCACAAGACCATCAGTCTTGCTGTTGTTGCTCTAGTTTAAAGTCAAATATGAAATCATCTGGTTGAAATTTTAAGCCCTTTGCAACTTGGCCCCAACTTACTTTTCTTACTTTACTTTCTTACTCTTTACTTACTTCTTACTCTTCTTTTTTTAAAGCAATTGGGGTTAAGTAACTTGCTCAAGGTTACATGGCCAGTTATTTCTGGGTGTGGTGCTAAGTATCTGAGCCCAGATTTGATACAGGCCATCCCAACACTGGGGCCGGTGCTCTTACTCACTGAGCCACCTGGCCTCCCCACTTCTTACACTTCTTAAAGGACACTGTAACATAGGCAAATTGACCATCTTCCTATACCTTGCATATGACACTTCATCTTCATCAACATTCTTTTCCACTAATTGTCATTCACATGTATTCACTCCTCACTTCTATCTTTTAGAATCTCTAGTTTCCTTCAAAATTTATATTGTGCCACCTTCTACATGAAGACCTTCCTTATGCATGCCCCTTCTAGTAGCACCTTCCCCCCAAAATTACCTTGAATCTATTTGGTATAGATTATCTATGTAACTCTACCTTATCTGTCTTTTTTTTTAATCAATGAATCACCCATGCTCACCCTGCCCCCCACCATTAGCATGTGGAGAGCAAATAAATATTGCAAAAATCTATTCAATTCCTTTTATTTGATGGAGACCAGATTGCATTCTGTACTTAGGTAATGGTTCACCTTCAAGGGATAGTCTGTGCCTGTCATGGAGGCTGGGGATTGTTCATGAGGATATTGTATATGATACATTAAGAGCATTTGGTTAGCTATTAAAACATTCAAACATAGTAAATTCAAATATCATACAAATAGTACAACATGGAGGTTCAGAGAGTGAATGAAGTTGATTGAGAATCTCGTGCTGCCACACCACTGTTTATGTCCAATCAGATTGTCTCTTTTCATTAAGGACAGGATGCAATAGTTAACTGGAACAGAATTTTCAAATACATTCACAATTCAGATTTCTGACCAGATATAAATTAAAAAGATTTTATCAAGTATTATTGAGTTCAATAATATGTGACAGACTGGGATAGGTGCTGAACATTAAAAGGTCACAGAAATATAATCATTGCCTCAAGGAGTTAATATTATCCAAATTATATCACAGCACTGAATGGAACCCTCCACTATACAGTGTGGGCAATTTACCCACATCAAAAGTATTGTCCATTCTGGCCTCTCATGTTATGTTATTTCCTCTGCCTTGAGTTCCTTCTTTTCTTTCTTTTTTCTTTGTTTCCTCTTTCCTTCATTTTTGCTCCCTTGTTCCAATCTGTCTTTCCTTACTTCTATAATTCCTTCTTCTGTCCCTTCCTCTTTCCTTTCTGAATCTTCTTTCCCTTTCTTTTTTCCTTCCTTTTTCTTTTCCCTTTCTTTCTTTCTTCCTCCCTTCCTTCTTGACTTCCTTCCATAAAACTTTAACTATGATATGTAATATGCTTGAAGATAAAGGAAAAAAAAAAGATCAATCAAATTGTTTTTATTAAGCACCTCATTGTCAGTAGTTATAGAGTATTTATGGATACAAAGAAGAAAGTAAAATGCTTCCTTCTCTCAAGGTATATTAATTATATTGAGGAAAACTGCATCTTTACAAATAAGCATATACATAATATAAAGACAAGAACTGGGCCTATGACTTTATTGACAAATGGAAAACCTCAGTGAAGAAGTCTCCTCTACCAATGCAGGTTGGAAACTTCTCTGCAATTTATAATTTTAGAGAGTTTCTTAGAATACTTAGAAGCTAAGTGACTTGCTTAGAGACACACAGCTAGTATGTGCAAGAGTTACAACTTGAAACCAGGTTTTCTTGGCCTTGAAGCCAGCACTCCATCCACTAGGCTGCACTTTCTATCAGTGACTGCACTCACACACACAAAACTATAATAAATTAAAAAGTAACTTCAGAGAGAAGGCACTAGCATTTGGGGGGCATCATAAAAAAGCCAGATACAGGAGGTGATTTCAACTGATTTCTAAAGAATCTCAGAAATCTAAGAAATACAGATAAAGAAAGAGAGTACTTCAGGCATTGAGAGGAGAGACCAAACTAAAAAATATGGAGAAATAGCATGATTATTTCTTTAAAGAGCTAGTAATTTGGGAGGGCATATATGTAAAAAAGTAAAATTGTACAAAAGTGAATAGTATAGGATTCAAATGAAATTCCAAGAGATCAAATATAATAGGGCCCCATACTTCTTGCTAAAAGATCAAGGAATACTCCTTCTTTCTTCTGACTGTTCACATTTTACAGATCCTTTGAAATCCTGCTAAAATCTCCTCCTTTGTGGGTCTTCCCTGTAAACTTTACTTCTTCTTGATCTTTATTACCATTGACTCCAAGGGAATATCTTGCCTCTTTCAAATATTTGTCCCCGTATTATTCTGATATGACAAAAAGAACTCTAGATTTAGAATCATAATTGTTTTACAGTCATTCCATCATGCCTGAATCTTCATGACCCTGTGGACCACAGTGTCCATAGAGGTTCCTTGGCAAAGATACTGAACTGGTTTGCCATTTTCTTCTCCAGTGAATTAAGGCAAAGAATAGTTAAGTGATTTGTTCAAGGTCACTAACCTAGTAAGAATATAAGGCTGAATTTTAACTCAGGTCTTCCTGAGTCCAGGCCTGGTGCTCTATTTGTTGAGCCACCTAGCTGCCTCTTAGCAGCAAAATGCATAGATTCAAATCTTATCTGACACATACTTTCCCTGAGTTTGTGATCAAATTACTTGACCTAGTATAACAGAAAGCATGTTAGATTTGGAGTCAGAACACCTTGTTTTAAATTCTACCTCTTCCACTTATTATCCAATGAATCACTGGCAGGCCATTTAACTTCCTTGGTCCTGAATTCCTTATCTTATTGTAGCAGCAACCACCCTAGCATACCCAGAGTGGCTGACAACACAGGTTCTTAGATCTGCATTTCTAAAAGAAAGCAACTCAAAATGGGTTAACAATCTTTCTTTAATCCAACATATGTCATTTACCTAGTTCAGGGGGAAAAGGTCAGCACCCCAAACTTCAGAGAATACAAACAAGTTTCAAGCAGAAGTTACAAGAAGACAGTGAAACAGATCAGCAGACAGGCTTCCATCTGTCTGACCATTACAGCCACACCTAGTCAGTTATCAGAGTGGGAAGCACCAACATCTGGGTGTTCAAAGCTGGGGGGCTCAATGGCTACTCAGAGTCTCATCTGGTCAAATCATACAACTCTTCTCAAAGTAAGCTCCGAAATAAAGCCTCACATCAGGGTATATATAGCCTTCTGCTGGATCACAGAATGTAACAAGCATCTTGTCCCACTGACCAAACTCAAAGCATCAAGTCATGGGCATTCCTGAAAAACAAGACTCTCCCACCATAGGCTCCATATGATCACATTCAGCCTAATAGCAGGCGGAGTATATTTTCAAATCAAGGAAAGTTCTCAGTCACTTAAGCCTATCAAAGTGCCTAGGGGCAGGGAAGATCCTAAATTCCCATTCCCATAATACTTATAGATGAGAAAATTGTAACAGATACCTGGACAATCCTTTATGAGTGTAAACCCATGATTGTGTGCACATCTCTAAGCCTCAACCTGTGTACTTCTAAAATAGGAATGATTATACTAATTCTACATCTCTTATGAGATTTATGAAGAAAGTATTCTATAAATAAAGATAAAAATATAAGCTATAGTAATATAGTATACTGCCCATTCCATTATTATAACAATTATAGCACATAGTAACCTCTATGAATTGTATTTCACAAAATGCTTATTTGATTGAAATTAACTTAATAGTTTTTCCATGAACATTTTTCTATTTAATATAAATTGAAAGAGAAAATAAAAAAGAGAGGATATTACATTTCTCATTATAACTTCTTTATGATTTTCATTGTAAAAAAAAAAACAACTAGATTTAATATGTGCCTGATCCCTTGGGTGACAGTTTAGGGATTTAGTATGTAGGTCTTATCATTCTCTTGAAAAAAGCATGAATAGGTGCAACATCAAAAAAAGGAAATATAAATTCCTGAGTATTTACATTATTCAAGACCATTTTTCCTAAAAAACAAAACAAACAAGTATGTTGCAGGCTTTTTTCATATTTTTGATGTTCTAGAATGGTGTTTAAAATTAAAATAGCATGACAAAAGAATCATTTGCAGCAGAATAGTCAACTACATAGAGATTGGAACATTCCCATTTAACAGAGTCAGATCCTTGTAGAAAATTGGTCAAGTAACATAGTAAGGTCGTGGATTTGTCTTGTTTTTGTATTTTCTCTGTATTGCCAACATTTTAAAAATAAATACATCTTTTTACTTCCTATCAAATTTAATTCAACTCAAACTAGACACAGAATATAGACAACAAAAGATTTTCTTTTCAGTTATTTTTATTTGCAGTTATATTTTGCAGTATATTATTTGCAGTTATATCCCCAGATTTAGAGAAGTTACATATAAACATAATCTATTTTAGCATGCAGATGTTAATTCTGATATCATCATGCTTTTGCTATAGATTTTTAGGCCTAGAGTAAAAAGATATCAGAAAGTCAGTCTATTCTTTTAATCTCCCATATAGCTATTTCTTTGTTTACCTAAAATGGTTAAGGCTATACAATACTGTAGAATGTGAAGAGTTGAACAAATTGCCAAATCATATATTATGTGCAGTAAGCCATAAAGCATATACAAACAAATAAAACCACCTTCAAAATTTGAATCATCACTTTGTAAAATCTGCATTTCCAAGATGGTGGAGTAGAAACAGGACTTCCCTGTGGCTCTCGCTTCCAGCTTCTCCAATACATGTAAAAAATGACTTTATACAAATATTAGAGCTACAGAACCCAAAAAGTGACAGAGTGAAACAAATCTCTTGCTGAAGGAAGCCCAGTAGACAGGCAGGAATGGGCTATTGTGATGAGCTTGGAGCCAATCCCAGCCCTGTGTGAGCCCTGCAGTTCTGGCCTCAGGGCAGCCCCCACTAGCAGCAACCGGAGTAGACTTCAGGAGAGTGAAGCACCAGCAGCTGTGGCAGTTTCCAGATTCTCAACCCTAAACACCAAAGATAAAGTAAAATGTCAGTGTGGAATTCTGTTGGAACAGGGGTGGATAGAAAAGCTCAGTCTGGGCCCCTGCCTCCAGGGTGAAAAGCATCCTGATGTGAGATGGCTCTACCACATGGTTGTCTCAGCAGCTCCTGGATTGCAGATTGTAGGGGGAACAATTGACCAATCAGAGAGTAATTTGTCTTGATTTAACTCGCTTGTATATGATCACAGTCTTGGTTGGAGGTCCTGGGGTGTGTGGCCAGGTGCCAAAGCCTATGGGGGCTTCAGAGATGGCACTTCCTTCTTGCTCTGGCAGCTGCAAAAAGCCCAGAGATCTTTGGAAAAGTTCTCTCCATTCTGAAAGCAGAGTTCTATCATGGGAAAGAGTTCAAAAGTCAAGTAACTGGCAGGCAACATGAGCAAACATAGGAAACACAATCCTACCATGGATTCCTTTTTTTGCAGAGAGAAAGGATCAAAGTATGGAATGGGAGGAAGACAACAAATTCTGAACTCCTGCATCAAAAGCTCCCAGGAAAAATATGAACTGCTTACAGGCCGTGAAGGAACTCAATAAGGATTTTTAAACTCAAGCAAGAGAAGTAGAGGAAAAATTGGGAACAGAAATGAGAATGATGCAAGGAAATCAAGAAAAGCAAGTCAACAAATGAAGAAAATCACACCTTAAAAAATAGACTGACTCAAATGGCAAAAGAGGCCCAAAAAGCCAATGAGGAGAAGAATGCCTTAAAAAGCTGAATTTGCCAGATGGAAAAGGACTTTCAAAAACTTACTGAAGAGAAAAATCCCTTCAAAATAAGAATGGAAAAAATGGAAGCTAATAACTATATGAGAAATCAAGATACTATAAAACAGATCCAAGTAAATGAAAGAATAAAAGGCAATGTGATATATCTTATTGGAAAAACCACTGACCTGGAAAATAGATCCAGGAGAGATAATTTAAAAATCATGGGATTACTGAAAGCCGTGATAAAAAAAAAAGCCTAGAAACATCTTTCAAGAAATTATCAAGCAAAATTCCCTTGACATTCTAGAACCAGAAGGCAAAATAGTAATTGAATGAATTCACCAATCACGTCCCAAAAGATCCCAAAAAAGAAAATTCCTAGGAATATTAGAGATAATTCCAGAGTAACCAGTCAAGGACAAAATACTGCAAGCAGACAGGAAACAACAATTTGAGTATTGTGGAAATACAATCAGGATAACATAAGACCTAGCAACTTCTACACTAAGGGATAGAAAGGCTTGGTATATGATATTCCAGAGGTCAAAGGAGCTAGGATTCAAACCAAGAATCACATACCCAGCAAAACTAAGAATAATTCTTCAGAGGAAAATATGGTAATTCAATGAAATAGAGGATTTTCAAGCATTTTTGATGAAAAAACCAGAACTGAACAGATAATTTGACTTTAAAACATAAGAAGCAAGAGAAGCATGAGAAGGTAAACAGGAAAAAGAAATCATAAGGAACATATTAAAGATGACCTATTTACATTCCTACATGGAAAAGCAATAATTTTAATTATCTCAGTTTGAGGACATTTGAAGGAAATATATGTGTATATGTGTATGTATACATATATGTATGTACAGGAGGGTGTAGGTGTGAATAAATATATATGTGAGGGTATGCATATGTATGTATATGTATACATTGAGAGAGGGCATAGGATGAGTTGAATATGAAGGGATGATAACTAAAAAATAAAATTAAGAGTTGAGAGAGGAATCTATTGGGAGAAGGAAAAAGGGAGAGATAGATTAGGGTAAATTATCTCATTTAAAAGAGGCAAGAGAAAACTATTGCAATGGAGGAGAAGAGCAGGAAGGTAAAAGTGAATGGGACAATTACTCTTACCGAATTTGGCTTAAGGAGAGAATAACATACAAACTCAATTGGGTATCTTAACCTACAGGAAAATAGGAGGGAAGGGGATAAGAGGGAGGATGATAGAAGGGAATGCAGATTGGAGGAGAAGGTAATTAGAAGCAAACACTTTTGAAAAGGGGGAGGGTCAAAGAAGAAAATAGAACAAATGAGGGGCACCATAGGATGGAGGCAAATATAAGTCTTTCACAATGTACCTGCTATGGAAATCTTTTGTGTTAACTACACATGAACAACCTACATTGAATTGCTTGTCTTCCCAGTGGGGATAGGTAAGAAGGGAAAAAAATCTGGAACTCAAAAGTTTTAAAAACAAATGTGCATAAAATAAATTTGTTTTGTTTATTTGTTTTTTACATGCAGCTGGGAAATAAGATATAGAGACATTGGGATATTGAAATCCATCTTACCTCACTAGAAAGTTGGGTGGGGTGGATATAAGAGAGAACAGATTGGGGAAAGGAGTATTCAGTAAGCTAGCTATTTGGGGTTGGGGGTAGGGGAAAGATGGGGAGAAAAATTTGTAAGTCAAAATCTTGTGGAAATGAATATTGAAAATTAAAAATAAATAAATAAATTGGGGAAAAAAGAAACAAAACAAGAAATATACATGTCCCAGTCTGTTTTCTCAAGAAATTCTAGCTATTTATTCCATGTGTTCTAAATAATAAGATCTGCTATTCAATTAAATATTCATTTTGAACTACTATTATGTGCAACGTACTTTGCTAAGCACTAAATATATCAATATATAAACTAAAAACTTGCCTTTCAAAGTTCATATTTTACTTGGAAGATACAGATCATAAACAGAAGAATTAACATAACATAATATGAAAGGAAGAGATTATTAACAGCTCAGGAGATCATGGAAGACTTCACATAGAAAGTAGAAATTGAATTGAGTTATGAATTTAAATGTTTAGTTGACTGGAATGCTTTGACCAAGAATGACATATACAAGAAATATCTAGAGGGGTACAGCTGAGCTGAAATGTAGAATATGTAATGATGACAGAACACTTGAGATGTAAGTGAGATCAAATTCATGGGGATCTTTAAAAATTAGAATGATGTTTTATATAGTATTTTTTCTAAGAAGTAAATAGAATAGTAAAAATTTTTAGAACAAGGGGAGAAAAAAAATCAAAATGCTTTCTTCAGAAAGATATGGGATTTGAGTGAAAGAAAGATTGGAGGGAAGTCATACTAGAATGAAAGAGACTGAGATATGTGTCTGATTATGAAGCCATTTCCATAATACAGATAAATGGTGATGTTGGGAGTAGACCCAAAATAGTGGAATAGAAGCAGGAAAACTCTGTGTGCTACCCCCATATCCACCTCAAATACTTATAAAAATGATTCTAAAGAAACTTTAGGGCTACAGTATCCACAAAGTGACAGAGAGAATAAAATCTCATATTGAAGGCAGCCTGGCAGACAGCCAGGAAGGGTCCATCACAATACACTGGGAGCAGAGCCACACCCTGCAGGAACCCTGGGTTTTAGCCCTAGGGTGGCCACCACAAGTCATGGCTGGAGGGATTTCCAGAGAGTGGATCACCAGCATCTGTGGAGATTTCCAGAATTATCAACCCACAAATGCCAAGGAAAAAGTGAGTGGTCATTGTGGACTTTTGGAACAGGGGTCACAGAGTGCCATCCAGCCTCTTCCCCCAAAGGGAGAATCAGCTGAGGCATGGTGGTCACTGCCAGGTAGCTGCTTCAGAGCTCCTGGCCAGCAGATTGTTGGGGGACCAAGCGATCATTCCAAGGGGTAATTGCTCTTGTTTTAACCTGCTTGGATCTGGATCACTGTCTAGGGTGGAGGGCGTAGGGTATGTGATCAGGTACCAGAGCCTGTGGAGGCTTCAAAGAGGGCAACCGATAGCTCCAGCAGCTGCAAAACTCCCAGCAATTTGGGACAAAGCTCTCCTCTCTGGAAGCAGAGTTTTATTGTGCCAAAATCTCAAAAGTCAAGTAATTGAGTGGCAACAGGAGCAAGGGAAGCAAAGCAACTAAAGCAATCGAACTTTGGATTCCTTTTTGGGGAACAAAAAGGATCAAAGCATGGAACAGGAGGAAGAAAATGAAGTCAGAACTGCTGCAACCAACAGCTTCCAAGAAAAATATCACTAGGTTACAGGCCATAGAGGAGCTTAAGAAGGATTTTGAAAATCAAATAAGAGAAGTGGAGGGAAAATTGGGAAGAAAACTGAGAATTATGCAAGAAAATCAGGAAAAGAGAGTCAACTACCTGACTGAAGAAAATATGAAAAATAGAGTAACTCAAATGGCAAAAGAGGCTCAAAAAGCCAATGAGGAAAAGAATGCCTTAAAAAGCTGAATTTGCCAGATGGAAAAAGAATCTTAAAAGCTCACTGAAGATAATAGCTCCTTCAGAATTAGATTGGAGCAAATGGAAGCAAGTGACTTTATGTGAAATCAAGATACTATTAACCAAATCCAAACAAATGAAAAAATAGAAGGCAATGTAAAATATTTCATTGGAAAATCCACTGAACTGGAAAATAGGTCCAGGAGAGATACTTTAAAAATTATTGGAATACCTGAAAGCCATGATCAAAAAAAAAGAACCTATAGACCATCCTTCAAGAAATTCTCAAGGAAAACTGCCACGATGTTTTAGAACCAGAGGGCAAAATAGAGGTTGAAAGAATCCACCAATAACCTCTTGAAAAAGATCCCAAAAAGAAAACTCCGAGGAATATTATAGCCAGGTTCCAGAGTTCCCAGATCAAGGAGAAAATATTACAAGCACCCAAGAAGAAACAATTTGAATACTGTGGAAGCACAATCAGGATAACACAGGATCTGGCAGCTTCTATGTTGAGGGATTGAAGGGCTTGGAATACGATATTCTGGAGGACAAATTAGCTGTGATTAAAACCAACAATCACTTACCCAGCAAAACTGAGTATCACATTTCAGGGGAAAATATTTCAATGAAATAGAGGACTTTCAAGCATTCTTAATGAAAAAAAATCAGAGTTGAATAGGAAATGTGACATTCAGATACAAGAAGCAAGGGAATCATGAGAAGGTAAACAGGGAAAAGAAATCATAAGGAACTTATCAAAGTTGAACTATTTACATTCCTACATGGAAAAAATGATAATTTTAACTTATGAAACTTTTCTCAGTATGAGAATAGTTGAAGGGAATATAAATATGTAAATATATGTGTGTGTACATGTACATATATACACACATGTATATGTGTGTATGTGTATATACATATATGTCTATATAAGAGGGTATATAGGCATATGAATAAAAATGTGAGTTTGTGTATATATGTGTACAGATATACATAGATAGAGGGCACAGAATCAATTCAATAGTAAGGGATGATACTTAAAGGTGAAATGGAGATGTGAGAGAGGAATATAATGAGAGGAGATGGGGAGAGACAGAATGGGGTAACTAATATAGATAGAGGCAAGGGATAACTGTGACAATGGAGAGGAAGAACATGAAGGCAAAAGGGAATAGGCCAATCTTATTCTCATTGAATTTGGCTTAGGAAGGGAATAACATACATACTAAAAATGGTATCTCACCTTACAGGAGAGTAGGGGGAAGGGGATGAAAGGAGGGATGATGGAGGGGATGGAAGGTTGGGGGGAGGAGTTAGAAGCATACACTTTTGAAAAGGGACAGAGTCAAAGCACAGAATAGAAAAAGTGAAGGTAGGAATAGGATGGAGGGAAATATAGTCAGTCTTTCACAATATATCCACTATGGAAATGTTTCTTGTAGCTACACATGTACAACCTATATGTAATGGCTTTTATTCCCAGTAAGGGTGCGTGATGAAGGAGGAAGGGAAAGAATCTGGAATTCAAAGTTTCAAAATCAAATGTTTAAAAAAATGTATTGGGATTATTTAAGAATCCTTCCAACATGAGGGACTCATCTTTTGATGTCAGCTCTTTTATCATTTTGGTACTATCCATGATATTTTCATGGAAAGTTTGCAATTTCCTTCTCCAGTTCCTTTTGTCAGAACACTCCACTAAGACCTTTCCATCTTGGTAACCCTGTACAGCATAGCTCCTAGTTTCATTGAGCTACACAGGGCCCTCTGCCATGACAAGTCAGTGATAGGGGTGGTTGGGGGGTACCAAAGTGTAGGATTGTTGTTGAGTTGCTTCAGTCATGTCCAACTTTCAGTGACCCCTATTCGGGGTTTTCTTGGCAAAAATACTACAGTGCTTTGCTATTTCCTTCTCCCGTTCTTCTTACACATGAGGAAACTGAGGCAAACTGAGTTAAATGACTTTTCCCAAGGTCACACAGCTAGGGTCATGTGTCACAAAGATGAGTCTTCTTGATTCCAAGTCTAGTGTTCTCTCCACTGCACTACCTAGCAGCCCAGAGAAGAAATATAGGCACCTGTAGATGGCCATCTCAAGGAATTTAGATACAAATAGGAGAAGGGATATGGGACTATAGTTATTGGGGATGGATGGATCACATGAGTGCTCCTCATTGTTACTGAGTTATTCAGAAAATATAGGTCTAATGGGAAGAAAGTGTGACTATTAATTCCAAACTGTATTTATTTGCCCTCTGTGGGGAATCTGAACCATAATGTAACCCTATGAATCTAGGAAGGTGTATCAGCAATGCCATATTCACAATGCCTATAGAGATTACAAATATGCTGATATAATTATCCATTACAAAATACGTCATGTTTGCCCTATGAGGAAATAAACTAGAAAATTTATTAAGATACCAAAAGACTGAGTCCCAAAACCAGAAAGTGAAAGCCATCAGAGTAGTTATGATATTGGCACAGGTAGATAAAGTAGAAAGCACCCACATTTTCAAGCCTTTAAAACAGAACAGGCTACCTCAGGCAAAGGTCCTCCTCTCCCCACTCACAGCAACCACCCAGCGTCCTGGAAGCACGCTCCCAGCAGCTCCGGCCCCTGGCAGTCCTCAGCAGGAGTCCTTAGCAGAAAGTCCTTAGCAGTCCTAACTCAAAAAGGGCTTCGCGCTGCCACTGCCTCTGCTGCTGCCGCCGTCACCACCACCGCCAGCCAACGCAGGAACGCTAGCTTGGCTTCCGCTTCCTCTTGCTCCACCCCTTCCTGCTACATCAGCAAGTCCAACGGGGCATGGAAGATCTTTAAATCCCATAACCCTTACAGAAGGATTAAGTAGGATGTAGGAATAAGAATTTTTGTCATGGTGCAGCCCCATTGATTGCCTCATGCTCATTTTCATTCTGAGAGGTATTTATAAACTATTGGGTGCATTTTCTGTATTTATTTAAGGGTTCTTATAGGCACTTTTTACCTTTGCCATTTTTTCAGTGTGAAATAAAGGTTGTCCTCTACAGAAATAAATGAATAAGCAAACAAACAAACAAACAAATAAATAAATGGTGATGTTTGCATGAATTGCAGTGGTAGTCATATGACCAGACAGAAGGAGACAACCATGAGAATAGTTCTGCAGGATGAAATGATGAAATATGGCTACTGACTAAATGTAGATGAATGTTTATTGATGTTTGATATTAAGGGGGGAGGGGGAATAGAAACTGTTCCTTTTTTATTCCTTTTTGCACACTTCATTTTACTTCTGGAGTTCCTAAACAGAGGTGAGGTAGGGAGCAGTTTCCTGTGTGACTATAGATGTGCCTACGTAGAGAACATTTAGTTGATTACATTTATTTGATACTGTCTCTCCTGGATATAATAAGAATAAAAGCAGATTACAAGATATGAAATGCAATGGGTTGGAATATTATAAATGAGCCAGGTTTTGCAGAGATAGATTTCATACGCTCTTGATGAATGTCATTTACACAGACTTCTGACACTTGAGAAATGAGGGATGAAATATACAACACACAATAAATTCTAAATACTTACCAAATATACCCAGTCTTATATTTCTCTTAGAAAAGTCAATGAAAAGGTAAAGGTGAGTAAAAATCAACCCCCAGGGAGCTACAAAAGTGTATGAAGTTCTACTAACTCTCAAGTTATACAAAATGATTTTTCTTGGAATCATAGGGCCTCCAGAGTCATGAATTCTATGGCTACATCTCCAGTATCAGTATACTCTTCTAAGAACATGTCAAGGTGATGGATGCCTAATACTTGAATTTACCTATATAAAATGAATAACATGAGTGTTGACAAAAATGTAGCTTTTTGTGTTAGGGGAAATTTTTCAATTCTTTTCTATTGAGCTCTTATGGAATAATAAAAAGTAATATACATTGTAAGAAACAGGATATTTTGAAATAATACAATCACATGAAAAATAATGCAACCCAACTACAATATAACAAGATACCAAAACTGATAGGGCCTGATTACACCAAATTCCCAAACAAAGAAGAAAGAGAAATTAGGATTTAGTTACCAGGCCAAAGCACTTGCAAATGGGTTCCAATAAGAAAACAAGAGTCTGGTATTAAGTAGAGACAATATATAGCCATCTTACATGGAGTAGGGATAAAATATAGGATCTTCCATTTGGAATTTAAAATCTTTCAAAACCTAGCCTTTCCTTCCCTGTACAATCTCCTTGTATTTTATTCCCATATATGAATGTTATGATCCAGATTCACTGTCCTACATATTAATTCTTCTTCCTACATGTCATTCCACCTCCTAGTTCCATGTTTTTACAATGAAGGTCCCCATATCTGGAATGTTCTCCCTCTTCAGGTTACCTGCTAATTCCATGATTTCCTTTAAGACTCAACTCAGATTCTACCTTCTGCAGGACATCTGTTCCATTTCTGATCCCTCTCCCACCCTCACCCCCTCACTGCTAGTACATCCTCTCTGTTGTTACATACAATAAACACTGTGCATATCTTATATTTGCATAATTATTTGCATATTATCTCCTTCCATGAGAGTCAAGTCTTTCTTGGAGGTACCGAATTATATTCTTTTCTTTGTATCTCCTTCACTTATCACAGTCTCACTGTGATTAATACATATTTATTGATGGGATGACTGGTTATTTACAGGAATATCAATCGTAGAGATTATCAATTGGTAGTATTTTTTAATTGACCACTTTTGTGGAATAAAGTACACATTTGTTAAAAATTGTTCTACCCTAGGAACCCAAACCTTTCTAATTAATTAGGCATTCAAAGGACATACACAGTCAATTCTCCAAGGAAGAAACACAAGTAATAGAAAAACATACTAATTTTTTTCTACATCATTAATAATAGGAGAAAAATGTAACTAAAACACCGATGCAATTCTACTTCACAATCTGTGGACAAGAGTTAGACAAAATGTTATTTTAAAAGAAAAAAGAAAGAAGGAAGGAACAAACGAACGAAAGAAGGAAGAAATGCATCCTTAGTTTCCTTTAAGAGTGAGATCAGACACCCACACCTATGGAATTAATCTTCCTTGATATCCTAATTTGTTAATACCATATTTACTCATCTGTTTACATGCTGTATCCACAAAAGACTGTAAGAACCTGGAGGGAAAGAAGTGTTTTTCACTTTCCACTTGAAGACCACATTGATCCACTCCCTATAGTCTAATATAAACATAATCAGACTACAGCATTTTCAGTCAAAGATCCTTAGTGATTCCAATGAAAGCACTTGACTGAAATCTCCATATGGAGTCTAACACTGAGCTTCCCTAGACATAAACTATAAAGGCCAAAATATGATATACCTAAAAATAACAAAGAAACTAGCTCCTTTCCCCCTGCCTGTTCAATATAAATGACTTCCCCAGAGAAATAAATGTCTCATCTTCTTTGTTGGAGGTGGGAAAAAGTTGAGGGAGAAATAGGAAAGGGAAAAATTTTATTTGATTGGAACCAAAACTTGTTGAGGACTCCTCCCCATAACATAGACAGACAAAGCCATAGATAAACCTTGACTGAAACCAAGGAGAATCAATGGTTCATATGAACCCTCCATATGAACAGAAGAGGATATGAGGCAAACAACCTCTCCAGATCTACAGGTCTTAAAATTACAAAGGAAATCAAGTGGAAAGGAAGCCTTTTGAGAAATTGAGAAGAGGTTCAGGAATGTTTCTCTATTTCTACTCAGGAAATTCTGTCGCAACTCAGTGGAGTTAATTTTGCTTATTATTTCATAGGATAAATCTCTATCCTTCTCTGGAAGTATCTTTTTCTGAAGTCATCTCTCTCTTTCTTTCTAGAAAATATCTCTCTGATTATTAAAAACACAACTGCAAAAGTTTGCCACAGCCAAAATGTAACAGGAACAGTCTTAGAATTTTGTATTTCTCAGTCCATTGCTATTTGCTAGTCCAGTTATTCCTTGGGGTTATAGTGAATTTGAATATTACAGAAAGATGCAGGAATGTAATTTAAGGGGAGAGGGAGAGAATGGATAATCTTAAAATGAGCTCTTTCCCCTCCTATTCCCTTTATGAGATGTATACATGTTCCTAATTTTACTGGAAACTCAAAACTTTACTGAAAATGAAAGAAAAGGGAAAAGAGGCTATGTTAGATTTGATTCAGCCTGAATAAAGTGTTCATCAAGCACAAAGCCACCTGCCCCCAAATCAAATATTCATATCTTTGTAAACCTGCTGGGAGAATCCTATAAGTTTTATTTCACCCCTCCCCCCAAACAGTGAAATCACGCAAATTATACAAAAGTATTGTGGTATGATTTGTTTTTGAATAAATGTTTCCAACAGAGCCTTTCTGGAGTTGTAAGCTTCCACCAGATTGGAACAAGTCAGGCATTATTAGTTGTACAAGAGATTTAGTAAAAGGTTAAAAACATGGTTGGAACTACAGTACAGTTGTAGATTAGTATAATTTTTCTAACTTTTCACAGAATTATAATGGCAATAGTTAAAAAAAAACAACAGGTGAAATTATAGTGTACTTCACAAATAAAATGCCACTGCCAACCAACATCATTTCTCATAATGACTACCCTTTAAAAAAACCTTGAATAAATGTGATGTGAATAATAAGCAGGTCTCTTGGTTATGTGTAAAGTAGAGCGCAAAGGGAGAAAACTGGATTTTAATTTCTATACGTGTTCTGAGGATGATCCTCTGTGTTTTAAGTCAGTCCCACCCATAAAGTGTGTGTGTGTGGCAGGGGAGAGGGGGATTCAAAGCGAACAAAAGGTATAGAGAATGTCATGGATGCATTAGCTATTAAAAAAAAAAGAACTGAATATCTTAACATCAGAGTGAGAAGTACAGAATGGTGGTAGTTGGTTCCTCTGCTAAGGACTGCTTTTAGGTCCATTTCCACTTCTTCATGAACTAAAGGTTCCTGTCAGTGACAAGATATTACATGAGGAGGTGGGAAAACACTAGGCAAAGCAACTTCTGCCTGTAACTGAGGCTATGTCCCCAAGACACAAGGAGGAGCTGAGACATAGGTTCTGAATTCCTAATTATTTCATCTAATGACTAGCCTTACTAGATGTTATGACTTAAACATGGGTTGGGAACTTTGCTCTGATCTTTACACTGCTTTGCCCATTTGCAAAAGGAAATGACAATCTCAGTGCTAAATAACTGAACTTTATCTTTTCTGGGACTTCTAATTTAGTTCTTTAGGAGCAGCATAGGTCTTGGAGAAACATCAAGCATTCACTTGTGGGGTAGATGATTTATTATGCATTATTTAGTCTTTTTTTGTTGATTCTTTATGAAAAGTCAATGACTAGATAGTATCCAAGCAACCCTGCCCATCACTCTCTGAAGCAGACTCTATCATATCAAGGTAACATGCCTAAAGCTCAGTGAGAGAGAATGGGGTCAAAGAGGAGAGAGTTTACTCAGTGAATATCTCAGAACTATAATTCATATGCCCACCCTTTAGATTATTATTATTATATTAAGATGATGCAAGCTACTCAAAGAGCTAAAACTAGGGAATAGGAGCTTCTCCACCCTTTCCAAACTATTTTCCATTTCCCTGATTCTCTCTTAGCAGGATAGAGTGAAAAACCACAAGGTTGAATGTCGTACTTGCCTAGTATCTGACTCTATTAAATAGCACCAGTTAATTTCTACCAAAGCCATTAGCGACTAAATATGAAATGGGTGCTGATTTTCCCAGGTCCTGCCTCTCGTCTAAAATACAAAATCATTCATGGCATAAGAGGTAGCTCAAATTCCTCATAGAATATCATTGCACAGCAAAGAGAATATCTCTGATTAGGCAAATTTTTTTTCAGTCACTTCAGGCAATGAAGAAAAAACACATTCAGGTAGTTTGTATACATTGAAAAATTTCCTAAGATTTTGCTTCAACTCTTGCTTCATTTTTCTTCCTGTCAGGAATCATCAAGCACATAGAGGCTTAGTAATGACAAAGAATAAGATTTTTGTACAGAGAAAGTAGAAGCCCATTACAATATACCAGTATACATTCAATAAAGACTCTTGGAGATACAGATCTCACAATAGAATTTCAGATCCATTAAGGATATATGGCTCTCCCTCAAAACACTGAATGGAGAAGAAAGATCCTTTACCTCCAAGACACAAGGACCTAACCATCTAGTCAAAGTCCTTTAAAAATACAAGATCCAGTCTTGGAGGCAATGTCTCTTAATTCTTAGTTGCTCCAAAAATCCTCCATTAAACAAATGAATTCATCAAGGCAATGTCATTGTTAGCACATTCTCGGTTCTATAGATGCTACCCAAATCTTCATTTCCTTCCTGAAGCCTGACAACACACCATTTAAAAAATTTATTTTTAAATTATGCCACCAACCTATATATACCTTTCTTGTATCATATATAAAATGGCGATAACAACACCATAACACAAGTTTCCCTCAGAGGAAACATCAGTGCCTGCTATAAGTTATTTTTAACATGTCATCATATTTTCATAAAGAAAAATTAACTGCACAATGTAATTAATTTAAATGACATTTTGGTATTGGTAGCAAATTATTTCCATCTTAGAGTTTTTACTAGCCAGTAATGCTAGTAAAAAACATTGAGTAGAGAGAATAGGATGCAAAAATCACAGGAGGTAATTATGGGGTTTATGTTGATGATGATAGCAGAGAAGCACATGCTTTCCATTTTTTTATGTTAAAAATTTCAAATATTACTTCATACTATACTACATTAACTTTATAAACAAACATCTGTTATGCTTTCTATTCCTTTAAGCTCAAAGAATATATTTGTATTCACCCATTCCATCCATCCTTTCTAATGATTCAGATTTTTTCTCTCCGTTATTCTTTAGCATTTTTCAAGAATTCTTATAGAACCATCTTGAATTCTAAGTTTAAAAAGTTGTCAATGTAAGGAAGAAATGGAGAAGAAGAGATATAACTTTTATCATGCCACTTAAGAAACAACCATCACAGGCGGATCCAAGATGGTGGATTAGATTCAGCAACCAAGCTGAACTCTCTGAAAATTCTCCTCAAAACAACTTTAAAGTAATATCTCAAATACAATTTTGAAGTGGCATAGTCCCAAAAAATGGTGAGCAAGACATTTTTCTGCTATAAGAACACTTGAGTGATCCACAGGAGAAGTATATAATCCATAATGGAGGATGTCTGCAGTGAATACAAGAGGTGGTAGCAGCAGTGACTGAAAAGCATAAACAAATTCAGGAGCCCTCATCATAGAGGCAGTAAGAGAGTTGGAAAACTGGTCAGAAGGAAATTATAGGGCAGCCTTTGATGGCTGGCACTGATTGGCAACTTTATTGCCCATATATAGTTAGGGGTCACAGTTACAAGACAGAGAGTAGAGCTTATAGATGATCAAGAGGGAACAGAGTCTTAGTCATTGTTCCATGTCCAAAACCAGCACTAGCCCTTGCCATAGCAAGGGAACAGGGGACCTGGTTCCAGGGTCAACAGGACTATCAGAACTTGCTATTGCCAGAAAGAATAAGCTCTTCCTGGGTAAAGACCAGAAGAGCAATGACCCCCTTGACCAGATTACATGAATTTGGAAGCAGCAAAAGCTTGTGGGCCAAAAGAACTAGCTCTGAAAAAAAAAATTTCATTAAAAACCCTGAAATCTGTGACAGTGTCTATCCATCCAAAGGTGATTAGAGCTTAAATTTAATATAAAATTAAAAGTCAAAAATAGGTTGGAAAAATTAGTAAATGACAACAAAACCAAAAAGTATTTCAATATAAAAAGCACCTACCATGGTATGGAAAACAATAACACAGTCAAAAGGAGATAACAACATAAAACAGCTACAACTAAAGCTTCAAAGAAAAATGTTAATTGCATGTGATCTCAACAAGAAATCCTAGAATAGTTAAATATAAAAGCATTAGAAGAAAAACTGGGAAAACTTGGGATATGATATTCCAGACAGCAAAGGAGCTAGGATTACAACCAAGAATAACCTACCCAGCAAAACTCAGTATATTTCTTCAAGGAAAAAATGGATATTTAATGAAATAGAAGTCTTTCTAACATTCCTGATAAAAAGACTAGAGCTGAAAAGAAAATTTGATATTCACACTCAAAGATAAGATAAAGAGAAATATAAAAGAGAAATCATAAATAACTCGAAAAACTTAATTTATGTTACTATATGAGAAGACACCTCTTACTCTTAAGAACTTTATTATTAATATGACATTTAAGAGGAGTTTATATAGAGGACAAGTATAAAAAGAAGATGATTCAAAGGAAATCAAAGCTATCTATAGTTACATAAAAAATTCTCTAAATCACTATTGATTAGAGAATTGCAAATTAAAACAACTCTGGGGTAGTTCTTCACACCTATGAGAAATGGCAAATGGTAAAGAGGATGAGACAAAATAGGTAAACTAGTGAACTTCTGGTGGAATAATGAACTGGCCCAGCCATTCTAGAGAACAATATGAAACTATGTTCAAAAGTTGAACCAGCAAAACTACTACTGGGTCCATAAACCAAGGAGATCAAAGAAAAAATAATAAAAGAACACTTATATATGAAAATATTTATTGTAGGGTCTTTTTGTGGCATCAAAACTTTGGAATTTGAGAGGATATCCATCAGTTGGGGAATGGCTGAACAAGTTGTGGTATGTGATTGTGATGGTGCACTATAAGAAATGACAAAGTGGGTGGATTCAGGGGGAAAAATTAAAAGACCTATATGGACTGATCCAAAGTAAAGTGAGAAGAAATAGGAGATCATTGAACACAATATCACCAATCAATAATGATCATCTGTGAAAGACCTGGCTATCTGAACAATACAGTGATCCAAAAAAATTCCAAAGGGCTAATGAGGAAAAAAATATTATTCACCTCCCAAATGAGAAATAAGGAACTCTTAGTGCAAATTAAAGATAAATTTTCTCATTTTCTATTTTTCTTGCTTTTTTTGCAATATGACTAATACAGAAATAAGCTGTGTATGATTTCACATGTGTAATTCATTTCATATTGCTTGTCTTTTCAACAGGTGGGCTGGGGGTGAGCTGGAGGGAGGGAAATTAGAACTCAATATTTGAAAGGAAAAGAGTGTTAAAATGAATAAATAATATTTTTTAAACATATACAAATATAAAGCCTTTGAATTAGTGTCCAAGTATCAGCTTACTGGTATTAGGGAAGTTTCAAACTCATTCGCTGAATTTCAACTTAAACCTTTGCACAATTGATGAATAGTATTGAAATGAGTGTCCTATTTTAGTAAATACAGCCAGCCATGAATTTATTTTATTTCTATCCATGTGACTTTATGAGTTATCTTTTTACCTATCATGGTCATTAAAGTTAAATATCAAAACAAATTAATTTTAGAAGCAAACTACAGAACTATACTTTGGTTTATTACAAGTGCTGAACCAAGATTTTTTTTTAATTGGAGAAAATTAAAACAAATCATTCTCACTAAAATATTTTTATTGATAATTTACTGAGAAGAAAAGTTTCCATGTCACTAATAAATGAAGCAAAATTATTTTTAAAATAAAAAAGAAACTACCTTCCCTCCTACTTATTTACATAACCAAGGTCAAATTATTCTCTCCAACTTTGAAGAACCTTAAAAAATTGACACTATAGTGCTGTATTTCCTATCACTTTTTGTGTGTGTTTATGTGTATATGTATGCATGTGTATTATAATTATATAACACTTCCTGTTATCCAGTGGTTAATGTAAATGAAGTAGTTGTGACATAATTAGATTATAAATTGCTCAGTGATGATGTTCCATGATCAAATGGAACATACCTGTCACAAGCAGCCAAATAAAATATTACCATAGCTAATTCATACTACATTGAACCTATTTCCAGTTAATGTACATACAAAACATACAAATATTTTCTTTTTCATTGAGAAAAAGATTTCATTTTAGGATCTTATCATACATAAACTTTGCATTCCCTAGGATATCTACCATAGTGCTGGGTACCTACTTTAATAAATGTGTTTCAACTTATCAATTCCAAATGGAGCTTTTTTATCATGCCTGTTTGGTTTTCATTACTCCCCTGACCATCCTGGGAATAAATCAGCACAAAAAGGCTTTGTTTTAAAGAGCACATTTGAATATTCTGATATCCAGACCTTATGGCAATCTGTTACTTTCATTTAAAAAAAGGAAAACCTTTCCATTTATCCTGAATGAAATTGTATTAGAGAAGTCAATCTTAAGTTCCCTGAGTGGTGGGGATGGGGTGGGAGGATATATAGTTTCCATCCCATGATGAATCAGAATGAGGAAAGAAGATATTATATAAAGACATCAAATACTTTTGTAGCCCATGTATCTTTGAATTTTGTCTTCAAAACAATGACAAACACCCAGAGGTACATTTTTCTGCTTTCCAAGAATATATTAACAAACAAAAACATGGCAAGCTAGGTCCCACTGATCACAGCCCAAAACTAAATGAACAAGAACCCAAACTAAATAAAATGTATAAACAAGGGGGACAGTTCAGTTACCATCTTTTAAAACTTTAATTGGTCAGGGGCAAACTAATCCAAGTTTGCCAACAAGAGCAGGGCATAGCTCATTGAACAGATGCCACTAATTTTATTACAATGCATAGGAAGGAAGCATTTAATCTGATAGATTAGCACTATAAGATCATAGAGTTAAAGCTGGAATCAAGGTTCAGTGATACTAATAAAATTATTCATTACAGAATCAGGGACTCCCTATAGAGTTGGAAGAAACATCAACAGTCATTTACTCCCAACAATACTAGAAAGGAATCCTCATTATAGCAAATCAAAAAGTAGCCATTACAGCTTGTGACTGGTGACTTTTAATGGGAAAGGGAAGAGGATGGATCTACCCACTGTAATAAGAGATTCCACTTTTGAAAACTATAATTGTTGAGAATTTGTTGCTAACATTATGTTTAAATTTACTGCTTTTCAGTTTCCACCTAATGCTCTGGTTTGTGTCCACCAGGAACAAAACAGATATGTCTCACACCTTTTCCATATGATGTGTCTTCAAATATTTGAAGAACATTATCATATCAATGAGTCTTCTTTTTCTCTGGACTATGACCTTTTTTAGACCCAGAATTAAAATATAAACTCTGTTTGGTCTTTAAAGCACTCTACAGTCTGTCCTCAACCTTACTGTACAATAGTCCTTTTCTTATACTCTGTGATCTAGTCAAAGTGGCTTTCATGCTGCTCCTCATGCAGAATATCCCATTCCTTTGCACCAGCCATATGCCATAACTAGAATGTATCCCCTCCTTACTTATACATTTAGAATACCTTCTTTCCTTTAAAACTATGCTCAAGAGCCACCTTCTATATTGAGTCTTTCTTGGTTCCTCCCATACCACAATGTATCTTGCAAAGATAGACCCAAGACTTCCCCTTCTGATTGCCCTCCATTGGATGTCATTTAGCTTATCAACATCCTACTTAAACTGTGGCACCCATAATTGAAAAGATTATTCCAGATATCATATAACAATCAGAATTCAGAATAATTTATTACATTCTTTATAATTCCAGGGAACTATGCATCTCTTTTTTTTTTAAGCAATTGGGGTTAAGTAACTTGCTAAAGGTTACACTGCCAGTTATTTTTGGATGTGGTGCTAAGTATTTGAGCCCGGATTTGAACCCCAGGTCATGCCGACACTGGAGCTGGTGCTCTTACTTGCTGAGCCACCTGGCCGACCCTCTATGCATCTCTTAATACAGGTCAAGATACTGAAATTTTTTTTGTGTCTACCATACAACACTGCTTTTTAAAGTTCATCTTGCAGAAAATTAGCCTTACTCATGCTATCTCTCAGACCCAGTTTATTTTCCTCTTGTTGGATAACTCATACAAGAATTATTTCCTGTATTTAGAGTTGGAAAGTCACCAAGCATAGGTTGTATGACTACATGTTGGTTATATCATAGTGAGGATTTCTTTCTAGTACTAGATGGCTATTAAAGTTTCTTCTAGTTCTGAAGGAAGTCCTTGGTTCTGTGATATATGTTGTCATTGGTATCACTGAATCCTGTTGTTTGTTCTAAATCAAGGTGATTATTACTTGTAGTCACTATTCATTTAAAAAGGAAACCCGGAGTCAGTGTAATTGTTACAATTTAATTAGGTAAATCTAGGTTGCTTCTCACCACATTATTTATCATTGATTACCTCGTAAATTTTAATGTCACAAGCCATTATCTTGGATCAAGATAGTTGCCTTTTTTACCCCACAATCATGATTAAAGATAGACACTAACTAAAGACTATAGGTACAATCTGTGTGCCACTTTCCCCAGTCTCATTAATCTCTAATTTCCAGTCTTACTCTTCTCCTCTCCATGTTCTTTCTTACTACCATATAAAAGATTGTTCACTCAGGATATTTTAGCCTTTTTTCAGTTACTTGGATCCTGTGTTTCACATTACTCCCAGACCACTCCTATACAGTCATTGTATCACAGAGACCAGAGGTAATATACTAGAGACAACTACTTTTTTTAATCTAAGAAAATGTCATCCTTGGACCTCATTGTCTTTATTGGGAAGTTATAATGCCAATGCAATATTCACAGCACCCACAGTGACTATGAATATGAGGGTGTAGTTGTGAATTACAAAATGTAACAGGCTCTCCACAAAGAGCACAAAATCAAAGCATTTATTCAAATACCAGAAAACTGAATCCCAAAAGCAGAAAGCCAAATTCATTACAGTAACCATGAAGTTTTTACACATAACCAATGCAGTGAACACCAACATTCTGAAGGCTTCCCAAGTCTCCCCTCTGTCAGGCCTTCAAAACAAAACAGGCTCCCTTAAGCAAGAATGTCCCCTCTCACTCATGCTGAAAATTATCTTTACTAGTGTCTCCACACTGCTTGCTCCAAGCAGTTCTTGTCCTGTCTCATTTTGTGCTCAGCTTTTTATTCTGGTCATTAGCTCCTCCCTGTTCCACCCCTTCCTGTTGCATCAGCAAGTTCCTCCCACTGTGGGATTCACAATTTCTATTTCTTAACAAAGTCCTGATATAATCAAGGGCAAGGCTCAACTTGAAACAAGGTGCTAAGTACTTGTTTGCTTGCCATTACAAGGGGTAAAGAAGATCTTCAAATCCCCATTACCTTTACAGAAATGTTTTGTGCAGCACAATATATCAAGCCAGGCCATGTCAAAAGATGTTTCATTTTATTACCCAAACATCTCCTTGTCAGCTATAGCATTTATAGGTTCCACTGTGTCCTCACTATACCACCTTCTTCTAATTCTTGAACCATGAAGAATATAATCTCCTTGATATCAGGGACTATTTTTGATTTTGTCTTTTTTATACACAGTCCTTAAGATAGTGCTTGTCACTTAGTAAGTACTTAATAAAAGTTTTTGTGGGTTGTTTTCCATCATTTATTTTCCCCAAAACCCTGTGTGTATTCTGTTTCAATTTGTTAGGACCTAAAAATTCCAGGGGAATCTCAGTGCAGTATATTTAGTTCTACCTGTGGCTTCATGTGATCCTTAGGTAGTCACTAGATAAAACTTAAGATTGCACAAACACTCCCTCATCCCACCTCATCAGAATATTTGAAAATCATTCAACATGTTCCCATCTATTTGCCATGCTTATTTGCTGCATCACTTGGCTCGTCGGGGTAGGACTACATTATTTATTAAGATAGTTACTGAAAACCAAATCTGATCGGCTTCCTTCTTAAACTTTGGTTTGGTGTCCTGTGAGAAAAAGAATAACAATAGAAAAGGGTATGTTAAGGTAGTGGGTAAGGAGGGGAGAGAGACTGAAAGGAGAAATGTCTACTTCTGGTTCTTCTAATAACTTATTATGTGAAGCCCTGCTAAATCCTTTCTTTTGCTTTAGTCGATTTAGATGAGTGATCCTTAACTTTTATTTATTTGTCAGGTACTCCTTAGAAAATCTTGTGAATCCTATGGAATTTTCAGAACCCTTTTTAAATACACAAAACAAAATACATATGATTACAAAGGCAACCAATTGAATTAATGAAAAATGGTTAGATGATGAGAGAGAGAGAGAGAGAGAGAGAGAGAGAGAGAGAGAGACAGAGAGAGAGAATGAGAATTTGAGGGTTCTGGAAAGACAGCAGAATATGGCAGAAATTACCTGGTTTTCCCAATCCCCCCCACAAACAATTTAAAATAATGCCTCAAAGTGACCTTTAGTGTTGCAGAAATAATTAAAAGTTGGAGGAAAGTGTGCAAGCAAAAACAACTTGGGAGGATGCTAGGAAACATCTTACCCTCTGGGGTTGTAGTCTAGCCTGATTTAAGTGCAGATACTTGAGTGCAGATACATTTGAATCAACAAACAACAATCCCTGGGGGGCGGGAGGGGAGGGGCAGTGTGTGTGTCAGCACATTCTCAGCTTCAGGAACATTCAGTCCACAGACTGTGTGTGGGTCAGATGGCTGACAAAAACATTGTAGAGTTCTCCATTGATACTGAATGTAGAGCCCTGGTTCACTAACCATATGGGGCCCTGATGGCTGTTATCACTCACAGGAGAGTTGAATACCTGGTTTTGGTTCTAGGGAAGAGGGGTGAATTAAGCTTGCAGCCTTAGGAAAGACTTCAGCAAGCAAGAACATCTGTGGTGACAGCATTGTTGGGGACCCTGGTCTTGGCTCAGGGGTACAGAGGAGTAACTAGGTCAGGTTTCAAGATAGAAGTCAGAAAACAACTTCATAAAACACTTGAAGCAGGCAACATCATCCCCCACACCTTAAGACTAGAGCCCAACTTTAACAGAAAGTTAACAGTCAACAAATAAGCTGCTATTAAAAAGAAGTGAGCAAGTAAAAGAGAAAGAACCTGATCATAGATAGACGTTATGTTGATTGAGAAGATCCAAGTGTAAACTCAAGATAGTAAAATCAAAACAGCTACTTCTACTTAAAAATAAGGTTAAACAGTCACAAACCTTAGAAGAGCTCTTGAAAGAGCTTTAACAGGACATAAAATTACATGAGAACTTAAACAAAAAATAGGAATAAATAAAGAGTCATGCAAGAAAATCAAGAAAATTATAAAAAAGTCAACTAATTGGGAAAAGAGATCCAAAATCAAGTAGAAAAAAAATCCTTAAAAATTAGAATTGGGGCAACTGTGGAGTTGCAGTTCCCTCTGGTCACAACCTCTCTATGACTAAATTGACAATGTTTGACAGCTACTATAAAAATAAAAGGGATTCAATGGGCAGAGCCAAGATGGCAGAACAGAAGAAGGAACTTTTCTGAACTCTTCCATGAATTCCATCACTAAGCTCTGAAAAGTGAATATGAATGGGTTTTAGAGTGACAGAATCCATTGGGAGACAGGGTGTGGAAGATTTCCACCCAGGAAAGAGTCCAAATAGGTCTGGGCAGGGGGAGCACAGAGCATGTGGGGGCTGCAGTAGTGACAGAGGGCCCCAGCCAGTGGATCTGCCCACCCGAAGGATGAGTCACAGACATCTCAATGCCGGACTAAGAATCAGTCAGAGATGGGTAAGAGAAAAAGCAAGTGCTGCAGCAGCAGCTTCTCCTGGGGCTATCAGCCTGTAGCCTGGACATCTAAAAATCACCTACCAAAACTTCCAGGAGCCAAGATGGCAGAGTAAACCCTAGCTATTCTAATCCCCCTCCCTGACTCTGAAAAACCTGACACTAATGCCCCACCCCGTATAAAAATCTTAAAACAGTGGAAAGAGCTTTAGGCTTGGGAGTCCTAAAGGAATGGTGTGACTAAAGCTATGCTGAGCCTGAAATGAAGGGTGTGAGGCCTTCCAACAAGCCCCATGTCAGCTGACCAGAAGGAGATCCCTAAGCCCAGGTGAGGTGGAGCCAGCAAGTGCTAACAACAAAAGCCCAGGTGTGCCTTAGCACAATCAGGGAAATATGCAGACACCAGAACTGCTGGCCACCAGCTTCTGAGCCTGCCTAAGCTGTAGCCCAGGGGCACAGAGCCAGACACCTGAAGTGGCCAGACCACCTCTTCCCCACATGAAACACTTTGAGTCCTGGCCTTGACCTCAGTCTAGACACACAGAGGTTACAAACAACCATGCCTCTAGCTCCCAGCCTGAGAAGCATGGATCAAAGCCAAGACTCAAGAGAGACACAAAAAGGTAAACAAGGAAAACACACACACAAACACACATAACTAATGATTCAATAAGAGCTAACTGTTTAAATCCCTATATGATAAGCTGATACCTGTCAATATTGAAATTTATATAATTAACATGACATTTAAAAGGGGTATACATAGAAAGAGGGTGTGGGTATAAATTAACTAATCTGATGATAAAATACTTTATTAAGTGGTACAAAGGAATTATAATGGGAGAAAAGGAAAGGATGAGGCAGAAAAGAGTAAATTATGCCACATGAAGAGGCATAAAAATATACTACAATAGAGGTAAAGAAGAGAGGGAGATAAACATCATATGAACTTTATTCTCATTGGTTCTGGTTCAAGGAGGGAACAACATAATCAGTTGTTTAGGATTCTAACATGAAAAGATACAAAAACTAATTATAATAGAGGGAAAGGAGGGAGGGAGAGGAGCACTATATGGAATTTACTCTCATCAGTTTGGATTCAATAAGGCAATAACATAATCCATTAAGTGTAAAAATCTATTATGCCCAACAAGCATTAGGAGGGGAAAGGGGGATTAACAAGGAGGGGGGGTAGAATGGAGGGTAATAGTAGTAAGGGGGAAAGGCAGGCAAAGAAAGGGGGGCACAGGGAGGGAATACTGAGGGAGGCATTGGTCAAAAGGAAAACTCTTTAGGAGGGGGAGAGAGAAGAAAGAAAGAACAATATAAACAGGGGAGGAAATAGGATGTAGGGAAAGACAAAGAGAGTAATCATGAATGTGAATGGGATGAACTCTCCCATAAAACAGAGGGGGATAGCAGAATGGATTAAAAACCACAACCTACAATATGCTGTCTGCAAGAAACACATTTAATACAAGGGGATAAACAGGGTAAAGCTAAAAGGCTTGAGTAGAATATATTATGCTTCAGCTAAAGTAAAAAAAAAAGCATGGGTAGCAATCCTTATCTCAGATAAAGCAAAAGCAAATATAGATTGAATTAAAAGAGATAAGGAAGGAAAGTATATCCTCCTAAAAGGTACCATCAAGAATGAAGCAATATGGGGCAGCTAGGTGGTGCAGTGAGTAAAGCACCAGCCCTGGAGTTGGGAGGACCAGAGTTCAGTTCTGGCCTGAGACACTTAACACCCACACAAAAATACTAGCTGTGTAACCTTGGGCAAGTTACTTAAACCCAATTGCCCTCCAAAAGGCAAAAAAAAAAAGAATGAAGCAATATTATTACTTAACATATATGCACAAAGTGGTATAGCATCCAAATTCCTAGAGGAGAAGCTAAGGGAATTAGAGGAAGAAATAGACAGCAAAACTATACTAGTGGGGGACCTTAATCTTCCCCTCTATGAACTTGATAAATCTAACCTTAAAATAAACAAGAAAGAAGGTAAGGAGGTGAATAGAATTTTAGAAAAGCTAGATATGATAGATCTCTGGAGAAAATTGAATGAGGATAAAAAAATATACCTTCTTTGCAGCAATACATGGCACACACACAAAAATTGAACAGGAACTAGGGCATAAAAACATTACAATTCAGTGTAGAAAGGCAGAAATATTAAATGCATCCTTCTCAGATGATGATGCAACAAAAATCATTTTCAATAAAGGGCCATGGAATGATATACTCAAAACTTATTAGAAACTAAATTATTTAATCCTAAAGAATGAGTGGGGTAAAAAAAGAAATTATAGAAACAATAAGTAACTTCATTCAAAAGAATTACAATAATGAGACAACACACCATAAATTGTGGGATTCTGCAAAAGCAGTTCCTAGGAGTATATTTATATTCCTAAATGCATACATGAATAAAATAGAGAAAATGGAGGGCAATAAATTGGGCATGCAACTGAAAAAGCTAGAAAAAACAAATTGAAAATCCCCAATTAAATACTAAATTAGAAATAATGAAACCAAAGTAGATAGTAATAAAATTGAAATTAAGAAAACTATTGAATTAATAAATAAAACTAAGAGCTTTTTTATTTTTTATGAAAAAAAAAACAATAAAATTGATAGACCTTAAGTCAATATCATTTAAAAAAGAAAGAAGAGTTCTCCAAGCTCCAACCCTGGCATTGTCAATATGGCTAAACGTACCAAGAAGGTCAAAATTCTTGGTAAATATGGAACATATTATCGGTGACCCGTCAGAAAAATGGTACAGAAAATTGAAATCGGCCAGCATGCCAAGTATACTTGCTCCTTCTGTAGCAAGGCCAAAATAAAGTGATGGCCTATGGGTATCTGCCACTGTGAGTCCTGTATGAAAACAGTAGATGGTGGTGCATGGACCTACAATACCATCTCTGCAGTCCCAGTACAATCTGCCATCAAAAGACTGAAGGAATTGAAAGACCAGTAAAATCTTCTTATCAAATATCTGTAGCCCATAGTTCAACAATAAATGGCAATAAAATAAATGGGAATTAAAAAAAGAAGAAAACCAAATTATGAATATCAAAAATGCAAAGGGTGAATCTACCTGCAATGAAAAGGAAATTAAAACACAAATGAGGAAATATTTTGCCCAACTGTAACCACATAAATTTGATAATCTTAGTGAAATGGATGAATATTTACAAAATTACAAGTTGCCCAAGTTAACGAAAGAAGAAATAGATTACTTAAATAACCCCATCTCAGAAAAAGAAATTGAACAAGCCATCAATGAACTCCCTAGGAAAAAAATCTCCAGGGCCAGATGAATTTATTAGAAAATTCTATCAACCATTTAAAAACAATTGATTCCAATACTTTACAATCTATTTGGGAAAATTGGTGGAGTCCTACCAAATTCTTGATATGAAATAAATATGGTACTGATACCTAAATCAGGAAGAGACAAAATAGAGAAAGAAAATTATAGACCAATTTTCCTCATGAATATAGAAGCAAAAATTTTAAATAAAATATTAACAAAAGGATTAGAGCAACTTATGATTAGAATACACTTTGATCAGGTAGTATTTATTCCAGGAATGCAAGGATGGTTCAATATTAGGAAAACTATCAGTACAATTGATCATATCAACAACAAAATTAACTGAAACCATGTGATTATCTCAATATATGAAGAAAAGGTTTTTGACAAAATACAACAGCCATTCCTATTAAAAACACTAGAAAGTATAGGAATAAATGGAGTCTTCCTTAAACTAATAAGTAGAATCTATCTAAAGCCATCAGCAAGTGTTGTATGTAATGGGGATAAGCATTTCCAATAAGATCAGGTCTGAAACAGAAATTTCCACTATCACCCTTGTTGTTCAATTTGGTACTAGAAATGTTAGCAGTAGCAATAAAAATAAAAGAAATTGAAGGAATGAAATTAGTCAAATAACAGACTAAGCTATAGCTCTTTGCAGACAATATGATAATATACTCAGAGAATCCTAAAGATTCAAATAAAAAAAAACTACTTGAGATAATAAATAAATTTGATAAAGTTGCAGGATATAAAATAAACCCACATAAATCCTCAACATTCCTATATATTTCTAATGAAATCCAACAGCACAAGATAGAAAAAGAAACCCCATTTAAAGTTACTGTATACATTATAAAATATTTGGGAATCTACTTGCCAAAACAAATCTAATACCTATACAAACACAACTACAAAACCCTTTTCACACAAATAAAGTCACATCTAACTAATTGGAAAAACATCAGTTGCTCATGGCTAGATCTAGCTAATATAATAAAAATGACAAATTTACCTAATTAATTACATATTTTGTGCCATGCCAATAAATCTACCCAAAATTACTTTATAGAGCTAGAAAAAAAAGTAACAAAATTCATTTGGAAGAACAAAATGTCCAGAATATCAAAGGACTTAATGAAAAGAAATGCTAGGGCAGGTGGCCTAGCCATACCAGATTTTAATCTATATTGTAAAGCAGCAGTCATCAAAACTACTTGGTACTGGCTGAGGAATAGAGAAATGGATCTCTGGAATAGATTGTGTACACAAGACTCAGCAGTCAATGACTATAGCAATCTACAGTTTGATAAATCCAAAGACCCAAGTTTTGGGGATAAGAACTCAGTATTTGACAAAAACTGCTGGAAAAACTGGAATACAGTATGGCAGAAACTGGGCTTAAACCAATATCTAACACCATATACTAAAGTTAAGTCTAAATGGGTGCAAGATCTAGGTATAAAGACTGATACTGTGAGCAATCTGGCAAAGCAAGGAATAGTTTACCTGTCTGATTTATGGAGAAGTGAAGACTTTATGACCAAACAAGAGTTAGAGAGCATTATAAATGCAAAATGAATAATCTTCATTATATTAATTTGAAAAGTTTCTGTATAAACAAGCCAACGTAACCAAGATTAAGAGGGAAGTGGAAAATTGGAAAAGAATTTTTACAAACAATGTCTATGATAAAGGCCTCATTTGTAAAATATACAGAGAACTGAGTCAAATCTATAAGAATAAAAGTCATTCCCCAAATGATAAATGGTCAAAGGAAATGAACAGGCAGTTTCCAGAGGAAGAATTGAAAGATGTCTATAAGCATATGAAAAATGCTCTAAATCATTATTGATTAGAGAAATGCAAATCAAAACAACTCTGTGGTACCACATCTCACTGGACAGATTGGCTAAGATGACAAAACAGGAAAATGAGAAATGCTGGAGAGGATGTGGAAAAATTGGACACTAATGCATTGTTGGTGGAGTTGTGAACTAATTCAACCATTCTGGAGAGCAATCTAGAACTATGCCCAAAGGGGTATAAATAAGTTCATACCCTTTGACCTAGCAATACCACTTCTAGGGTTGTATCCCAGAGATCATAAAAGTGGGTAGCGGCCCCATATGGACAAAAATATTTATATCAGCTTTTTTTTTGTGGTGGCAAAGAATTGGAAATCACGGGGATGCCCATCAATTGGGGAATGGCTAAACAAGTTATTTTATATGAATATAATGGAATATTATTGTGCCATAAGAAATGAGGAGCAGATGGATTTCATAATAACCTGGAGAGACTTCTACAAACTGATGTTGAGTGAGAAGAGCAGAACCAGGAGAAATTTGTACACAGTTACTGACACAATGTGTGTGTGATGACCAACTTTGATAGACTGGGCTCTTCTCAGCAATGCAAGGTTATAAGACAACTCCAAAAGACTCATGATGGAAAGAAATGTCCACATCCAGAGATAGAACTACAGAGTTTGAATGCATACTGAAGCATTCTACATGCTCTCTTTCTTTTTCTTGCTTTATTTTGTTTCCTCTTTCCCATTGTTCATTCCATCAGTTATAATCTTTCTTTACGACCTGACTAATGTTTAATGTGAAGGTATTTGCAAATCCTATATTTGATTTCATGCCACCATGGGGGTAGGAGGGGAGAAGAGGCAGGGGGAGAAAATTTGAAACTCAAGGGATTGTGGAACTGAATGTTGTAAACTAAAAGTAAAGAAATAAATTAATTAAAAATAGAAATAAAAAATTAGAATTGGCCAAGCAAAGCTAATAATTTTATAAGACACCATGAAATCATAAAACAAAATCAAAGAAAAAAATTGAAGAGACTGAGAAATATATTTTTAGAAAAACAGCTGAGTTGAATAGAGATCAAGGAAAAACAAATATTTGTTGGGCTACCTAAAAGTTAGAATAACAACAAAAAAAGAGATATTAGACATTATATTCAAGAAATTATTGAAGAAAATTATCTTGTAATTTTAGAACTAGAGGGTAAAATAGAAATTGAAAGCAATCCACAATACCATCTGAAAGAGATCACAAGATCAAAAACTGACAGGAACATTAGAGCTAGGTACTGAATCCCCTAAGACAAGGAGAAAATGCAACAAGTAATGAGATAGAAACAAGTTAAATTCTGTGGACCTCCAGTCAGAACAATTCAAAATATAGCAGCTTCTAAAAAGATACAAGGGCAGGTAACATTATATTCTTAAGCACAAAGGAGTTGGGTTTGCAATGAAGAATAACTTACCTAGAAAAGCTGAGTGTAATCCTGCATTGGGAAAAAAATGGATATATAATGAATTAAAGACCTTTCAAGTATTTGTGAGGAAAAGACAAACAGGGATTGGAAAATCTCACCTACAAGAATCAGGAAAAACATAAGGAGGTAAACACAAAAGACCAAGTATAAAGGATATAATAACATCAAGCTTCTTACTTCTTATATGGGGAAAACATATCTGTAACTCTTAAGAATTGTTATCATTATTAGAGGTAGGTTGAAATAGTATATAGATAGAAGGTTTGGGGTTCAGATAGGGTGATGTTAAACAATAAAATAAGGTAGGAAGAGGCAATATGGAGCAATTATCTCATATGAACAGGGTGTGAATAGAAGAACTGTTATACTGAAGGCCAGGAGTCAGTGAAGGACTGAGAGTGATAGCACCATATCATCAGAACTGATTTAAAGAGGGAATTACATATATCTAGAAGGATATTAAAGTGTTCTAAACATACAGAAGTAAGACGGTGAGAGAATAAGATAAAGGCGGGACTCTTAGAAAAGTGTATAGCTCCAGAAATAAAAGGATCAAGGGGGAGAGGATAAAGGAGGAACTTTTAAAAAAAAGTGGGTAGATTTTTTTTTCGCTTAAAATGATAAGAAGCTTCTACCTAAAACCATGCAAGCATTATTTGTAATGGCCCTAAGCTAGAAGCTTTCCAAATAAGATCAGTAGTGAAACAAGGATGGTCATTATCATCAATATTAATTAATGTTGTAGTAGAAATATTATCAATAGTAATAAAAAAGGAAAAAAATTAAAGGAATCAGAAAATGCAATATAATAATAAAATTTTCTTGTAGATGTTATAATGGCAAATATGGAAAATGCTAGAGAATCAACTAAAAAAGATAGTTGAAATAATTAATTTCAGCTAAGTAATAGGAAACAAAATAAACCCACAGAAAAATATGAACATTTCTATATGTCACCAAACAAACCCTGAAGAAGATATAGTAAGAAATACCCATTTAAAATAACTATAGACAGCATAAAATACATGGCAGTATAATTATCAAGACAAACCCAGGAAGTAAATGGACATGATTGTAAGACATTTTTATACAAATGAAGTAAGATTTAAATAACTGAAGCAATATTAATTGTTCATGTGTGGCCTCAGTCAATATAATTAAAAATAACAATTATACCTAAATTAATCTATTTATTCAATTCCTTCCCATAGATTATCATAAAGTAACTATATAGAACAAGAAAAAATTATAAACAAATTCATTTGCAATAGAAAAATGGTCAAGATTATAAAAGGAATTATTTTTTTAATATAAGGGAATTTTAGCAGTACCAATAAATTATATCATAAGGCAATAATTATCAAAACTATCTGGTACTGGCTAAGAAATAGAAAGGTAGATAAGTAAAATAGAGTGTCTTATAATACAAAATAGTAAATGATTATAGCAACTTTGTATTTGACAAATGTAAAGAGTTGAGCTTTCGAGATAACAATTCACTATTTATACAAATTGTTGGGAAAGCTGGAAAGCAGCCTGGCAGAAATTGCGTATAATCCAAAGTCTTATACCATTCACCAAGATAATGTCCTAATGGTTACATGACCTATATATAAAGAGAGATATAATAATTAAATTAGAAGAATATGGAACATATTACCTATCAGTCTCATGGATAGAAAAAGAATTAATGAATAAACAAGAGATGGAGAGCATTGTGAGACATAAAAGTAATTTTGATTATATTAAATTAAAAAGAGGTTGCATAAATAAAATAAATATAGCTGAGGTTAGAAGGAAAGCATAAAGTTAGGGAAAATACAGTTTCTTAGATAAAGGTCTCATATTTCAAATATAAAAAGAACTTTATCAAATTTATAAGAATGTCATTCATCAATTGGTAAACGTTCAAGGAATATGAACAGGTGGTATTTGGATGAAAAAAATCAAACCTATACATAGTCATATAAAAAAAGTTCTAAACCATTAATGATTAGAGAAATGCAACTTAAAGGAATTTTGATATATCATCTCACACCTTTCAGACTGGCTAAAACTTTTTTAATCCTGCACAATATACAACTCGCAGGCCACTTTGGCATACTGCTAGCAGTCCATGGGCCCCATATTTTGCAGGTCTGAGCTAAAATGATATAAAGAGAAAATGAAAAATGTTGGTGATGATATGGACAAATTAGGAAACTAATACAGTGTTGCTGGAAATGTGATGTGATCCAACCATTTTGGATAGCTTTTTGGAATTATGCCCAAAGAAATATAAATTGGTGTACACCTTTTGATCTAGAAGTAACACTATTAGGTCTGCATCCAAAGGTGATCAGGGAAAAAAGGAAAAAAACATATATATTCTAAAATATTTATAGCATTTCTCTTTGTTGTGGCAAATAATTGGAAATCGAGGGGATATTCATAAAATGGGAAACAGTTAAAACAAGTTGTGGCATATGAGTGAGGGAATGTGACTGTGCTGTAAGAAATGATAAACAGATTTATTTTAGAAAAAAACTATGGAAATACTTGCATGAAATAATGAAGAGTGAAATTATCAGAATCAAGAGAATGTTATATATAATAACAACAGTATTGTTCAAAAAGTAACTGTGAATGACTGAGTTATTCTAAGTATTATAAATACTCAAATCAACTACAATTGACTAATGAAGGAAGATATTATCCAACACCAGAGGAAGAACTGATAAATATAAATATGCATAGCATAGTTTTACTATCAGTTCTTTCTCTGGAGCTGGATAGCATCTTACTTCATATGTATACATATATGGATACTATGTTTTACATATGCATATACCTACATGTATGCATGTATATGCAATGCATTTGTGTATATATTGTGCATATAAGCAAAACCATAATATGCATGCATATATATGTGTGTGTGTGTGTGTCTATTTGTGTGTCTTTCAAATAATGACTTTCTCTATTGTGGGGTATGGAGAGAGGGAAGGAGACATTTTGGAATTTAAAATGCAACAATTAATTACACTTAATTTGTGAGCATACATATATATTAATATATGTAAATGTAATAATTAAATTTAGAAGAACTACAAATATATATTTGATATATATGTGTGTATACATCTATGTATATGTATATACATATATGTGTGTGTGTGCGCGCAGGTATGCATACACAGTTAATATAATAAATTTTTATTTAGGACTTTACAATTTTCAATGCTCTTTATTTAAATTGGCAAAACACATTTTCTTAATACATTATTCATTTCTGTAGTATAAATTTATAAATACCATAGATATTGCAACATTTTTTAACATTTTGAAAGTGACCCAAATGAAGAATTTTATTTTTTAATTTAATATTTGTTTTCCACAATTACATGTAAAAACAATTTTCAACTTCACTTTTAAAATTGAGTTTCAAATTCTGTCCCTCTCTCTCCACCCCCACTCATTGAGAAGGCAAGTAATTTGATATAGGTTATACATATTTAATTATGCAAAACATAATTGCATATTAGTCATATCATAAAAGAAAACACAGACCAAAATAATAAACCAAGAAAATAAAGGAAAAAATTTGCTTCAATCAGTATTCAAATTCCATTAGTTGTTTCTCTGGGAATGGACAGCATTTTTCATAAGTGTTTCAGAGTAGTGTTGGATCATGGTATTGCTTAGAACAGCTAAGTCATTCACAGTTGATCATATGATACAATTTTTAAAGATAAAGAAACTGAGGCTCAGAGAATCTAAATATCATACTCAGGAAAAAGACTATTTCTTTTAAGTTACCTATAAATTTTAATGTACATGCATATAAATTCATGTATGGTGATCTTAGATTTTGGGGGGGGCATTATTTTGTGTGATAGGAGTCTTGCAGTAAGGGAGGAAAAGGGTATAGTTTGGATTATAACTCAATGAACTTGATTCTCCCCTCTTCTCATTCCATAAAAAGTTAACTTTTGACTTATGAGCCCCTAATATCACTGAAGTTGAATCATAAGTCAGATGAAGGGGCTTCATACTCTTATTTGGATAACTTGCCTAGATATAGAATGTTCTTACTGGAAGCAGGTTAAAATGGAGAACTGGTAAAATAAATGATGAAATAAAGTTAGAACTGTATAATCTCCTGTGATCATGCCCAAAATGTGTTTTTGATGTTTTGCCTTGCACACAGTAGGAACTTAAGAAATGCTTGTCAGATACAATTAGTGTCAAGTCAAGAGAGATTAAGGAGAAGCTTGTCTAGGTTATGTACGTAAATACAGATTCAGGATTACAGCCACTGGAATTGTTCACTAATTCTTTTTGCTCAATTTTGTTATAGGTCATGAACACAATTTAAACAGAGAAAAAGATCTGTGGGTGCTATTACTACAAAAGGCTTGAGTTGGCAGAACTTAGTTAAACTTCGAGCCCTGACTCAAATTCTACTTTCTTTCTGTCTGACCTTGTACAATCAATTAGCTTTTCTAGGTCTCAATGTCTTCAACTGTAAAATAAGGGGGTTAGATTAGATGGACTCTATGATCCCTTTGAACTCTGGAACTTTGAACATATGTTTGATAATAACTAAACATTTCAATTACCTCATTTGATGAGCTTATGAAGTAGATGATAGAAACATCATCATTTCTCCTAGTCAAAGGTAAGCTCCTTGAAGACAGGAGCCATTTTTAGCTTTGTCTTGTAAATCCAGTGTTAGACCAGTGCTTATACTGAACAGTGCTTCAAAGTACTAGGCACTCAGCAAATGTGTGTTGATTTAATAAATTCTTCCCTTAAAGATAAAATACTGAGATTCAGGGAAGATGAGTGACTTGGCAAAAAAGCACACAGCTATAAATGATCAAGAACTAGGGAGTCAGAACCAGGCCTTTGGGTATCAAGTCCAGAATGCCTTCTACTGAACAATGCAGAGGATTTAAAAAAGTGTTTATGACTTGGCTTTGGGGGTGGCATACTATTGTAAATATATAAAAATAGATTCTTATTTTAATTCATATTTTAGAAGAGCAATCAAAGAAGAAAATGTTTAAGTGGCTTGCTTATGGTCACATAGCTTATCAAGTAGCAGTGATAGGATTTGAATTCAGATCCTCTGAGCCTGATGGCAAATCAAGTACAGACCATCCCCTTCCTGAGAGTAGATGTCAGTCCTTCTTAGAAATACATACTGAATGATCATGCACATAACTGTAAAGCCTGGCCTTAAGAAAGAAAAGGCCAAAGTAATTAGGGCATGAGTTATGGAATCTATGTCAATTTCCTGTCTTTGATCTATTATACCTTTGAAAACAAAATATTTGAACATCCCTATCATATGGAAATCTAAGTAATGCTTGTTTTATGGAAGAAGAGTCATGTAAAAGAGAAAACTCTTTTAAATGAGGGACATTTATACTGAGCATAAGGCCAATTAAATGTGATTATACATATGAGGGTGTGTTTTTTATTTTTTTAAATAGATTTTAAAAGAAGTAATTTTGTTAAGTACCTGAAGTCCAGTACTATAACAGCATTTCCATTACAAAACCTTGAGATGGGCTGAGATGACTGGTGCTCTCCCATTTCCCCCAAACTCCCTGCCCTACTCAGGGCATGTCCAGTCTCTGCTCTGGATAATGACTGCTGTTCCCTGCAGGGAAAGTCACTGTGTCGGCTCTGTCTCTAAGGCTCAGTCAGCAGGATGCTTGTATTCAAGCAGAGGAACCTGACTCTTATTTAATCAGCACTGATTTGCCACCTTCAATTGTATATTACATGACCTAGAAAAAGATTGCCCACAAAGTAAATTATATTGATTTCTAGTCATAATGCTATTAGAAGTAAATAGATCAATGTTCATTTTAGTGTTTTAAGTATCTGACTGCCTAAAATAGCAGGAAGGTTTTCTTCTCTGGCTGATGAATTTAGTATTGCATGCCTTCCTTCCTGTGTGCAGTCTGCTGGCTACATGGTAGAAACAGTTGACACATTCTAGCTTATGATGTTTAAAATGACATATCATAGCAGCACAGCAAGTGGAATTTCAGAACAATCTATTCAGGTCCAACATGATAAGAACAAACAGATATGTCTTCAGACAACATATATAGAGATGTTTATAGAAATATGCATATGTATGTATACATGTACTACTCACTTTTGCCTCTGTAACAGAATATATATGATATATATTCTATTATAAACAATATGTCACAAAATGATGTGCAATGTAATAGACATACAGAACATATTCATATACATCTGTGTATATGCGTGCTCTATAATCATGCATTATGTGTGTACGTGTGTATATTTTGTATGTCTATATAAACATAAATACATATATGTATGCATACATACATATATTCCTTCTTAATTCCTTCAAATAGAAACCCTGCAAATCCCTTGATCCCTGACATATCAAATAGAGATTGCCTTACTCTGCCATTGACATAAGCCTGGAAATTTGCTCTGAAACAATATTTACAAAGCAAACATTTCCTTTCTCAGGAACTGAGCAAAGAGGTGGGTTGTTTTTCTTCCTCTGCTCTAATTCTATGATTTTAAAGTGAGGTTTTTTAACTATTCTATATTTGAATGCTCTGACCGATATACTATATTTTTTAAATTTCTGTTTTTTTTTTCAATGTTGGTACTCCCTTTATTGTTGCATATTGGAATTACTTCACCTTCTTAGAATCCTTTGTACCTTCTTATTATGTGGGATTTTTGTCCCCATTTTCCCAGAAACTTTCAAGGATGCTTTTTGCCAAACTGGTGGAAATCTCACCTTTATTTGTGGATGATCCCTTAGAGTACAACCACTGAAGTTCTTCATTTTTAGCCTGTCATTAATACTATTGCCCAATGAAATTTGCAATCATTTTCAACATTCTCTTTGTTGTCATTCACTGAATGTTTGAATATAGAAATAGAAGTGGCATTAAAGACTGTTCAGTCAAACACCCTCATTTTACAATGGAAGAAAATGTGATACAGAGAAATTAGATTTGCTCAAAATCACACAGGTAATAAGTTGAATGTATGATTTTGAACCCAGTTTCTGTGAATCTAAATCCAGCAATATGTTTACATGGAAATCATTATTGATACCATGTTACAGACTAGGGAAGTCTATTACATGACTTTCCATGTTCCTGTAGATTACTAGTAATTTAAATGTTTATAAGACTTTATGAGGTAGCATTGCATGGTAGATAGATTGAGCTTTGGAGTCAGGAAAATCTTGGTTAAAGACTTGCCTCTGTCACACCTTGCCTTTGTGATACTGGGTAAGTCATTTAACTTTTTAATACCCATGCAATTCTCTAAGATTGAACATTACAGAAAACTATAGGGGCTGCATTAGTAAAGGAAGTTTTTTTTTTCTTCCAATCATTTCCTATATCAATGAAATCATAGGTCCAACCCTTATCCTCTCTCCTAATTGCTGTTTATTTATTTTGGTTCACAGACTCTTATCATCACTGGGAGCATATTAGTATTAAAATGGTGAGATTATGTTTTTACCAAAAATTAGTATCAATGAAAGCACTGTTTAGCTTCCTAACAAAACAGAACATGCTGACCACTCTATACTGATCACCTAAAAATACCCTCTTCACCTGTAGTCTATTTATCCTGGATAATACCTGGATTTCTGCATTGCCTTTCTCCCAAATGGAATGTAAATAACCCCAAAGAACACATAATCCAACATAAGATTAGACTCGATCCCCTCCACAATTTACCTAACAAGTGGTCATCTGGCCTTTGCTTGAAAACCTGTGATGGAGAGGAATCGAATCCATTATCCCCTAATATGATCCATTCCATTTTTGCATAGCCCAAATTACTGGGAAGATTTGTGTTTGTTTCTTTTTATATAGGACATGAATAGACTTCTTTAACCACTGCTACAAGTCTCTGCCTTCAGATTAAGTGGAATAAATATAAAAACATTTTCAAGTTGTAACTTTCCAGATATCTTAAGAAATAGACAGTATCTCTCTGACCCACCATCTCTTCTTGTTAAATACCCTTGCTTCCACCAACAAATCTCCACACAACATGATCTCAACAATTTTTATGGTCATAGATATTCTCTTTTAGGTTGTATTCAGTTCATCTATATCCTTTCTATAATATAGAACCCAGAATACAATATATCTCAGAGGTATTCTTGACAGGACAGAAAGCATTGGGAATAATGTCTCTCATGTACTGTTGCCTTGCTTGAATAGAGGCTGAGAATGTATTTTCATTTTGAGCTATCATATCACACTATAGATTTATATTGATCTTAAAATCCACTAAAAACAAAACTTATTTTGAATAAAATTCTATCAAGCCACACTTCTTCCATATTGTCCTAGTGAAACTGATTCTTTGAACTCAAATATAATGCTTTTTTTATCCATATTAATTTTTAAATCATTCCATCTTACCCCCAAGCAGAATTCCTGGACTATATCAGTCATTTAATAAATGTTTGTCATTTGATTGATTCATTTTAGGCCAGTATTATATACCGCCAAAACCTCTTGAGTCCCTTGATATGTCACGCAAAACAGTATTTCTTATGATCTGGTGCCATCTGCAAATTTCTTAAGTTGGCCACCCATACCTTTACTCAGGGGACTGAAAACAATGTTAAAACACAGAGGGTAAAAGGCAAAATATGATAGCACCTCATTAAAGATCTCCTTCCAAACTGATATCAAAGCTTGACAACTACTCTCTGTATATTACAACTCAACCTTTTTCTAATCTGCTGAACTTTTACATAGACCACATTTTTAATTTTTGTAAATTAATTTTCTTTATATATTTAGGTTTTCCCTTAGCGCCTTTATGAACATATCACTTCCTCTCCCCAATGAGCAATCTTTTCTAAGAAACAATAAGACAAGAGGGGAAAAACATAAAAATAGTTCAGGAAAATGAACCTACAGATCAACAAAAGTCAACATATACAATGATCCACATCTAAAACATTCCACCTCTCCAAAGAAGGAAAAGAACTACATTTTCTTTGGGGACAAATTTAGTCATAATTTTCAGTTTCTATTTCATGATATTCTTTTCACCCACCCAGAAAAAAAAGTATGGGCCATCACACAGAGAGCAAAGGAGAGACATATGGTCAAGTCAACAAGCATTTATTGAGTGTCTAATGTGTACCAAGAACTGTGCAAATCTCTGGGAATACAAAGAAACCCTGCCTAGATCCTTTAAAAAAAAGGCCTTGCTCTAAAGAAGTTCCCACTCTAATAAGGGAGAAAATAAACAAATGACTAGGTAAAAACAGTTAATATAGAGTATAAGTTATATACTATCCTGCAGTGATGATGCTAGCATTGAGGGGGATAGGGATGAGCAAAGTTTCCTTACAGGAGGTAGGGTTTTAGCTAAGACCTGAAAGAAGTTAGGAAGGCCAAAAGATGAAAATGAGTACATAGACAATTCCAGGAATAAGGGAGAGGGTGGAGTGTCTTCTTGAGGAATATGAAGTCATTGTCACTGGATCACAGACAATGTGGAGTGGGAAAAGATTGGTTGCTTGTTGTCCTTCATTCTCAAAGAGGATCAGAATGTTGGACTCAAAGTACAGTGTGCCTTACTGTGGACGATCAGACTAAAACAAGTTCAGAAGGCTCTACCACAAGTCAGGCACAAATCTGCAAGAACATTTGGAGTGACGTTTCTCTAAATTTTCTCATTTCCAATTTCTTTGGCCTACTCCAATTCTGCTTTGCTTTAGAGCTTTCTTTAATGCAGGCATGCCATACCAGGCAGTTCTTTGTCAGTGTCTCTCAAGTCATTCAATCAATTCCCAAATTTTTAGAGAGACTTTGAGAATGTCCTTGTATTACTTCTTCTGACCACCATGTGATAACTTACTTTGTATGAGTTCTTTGCAAAATAGTCAAATGGTAATTTTAGGAGTGGGATAGAATATAAGAATACCGGAAGGTAGGACAAGGCTATTTCATGAAGGGATTTGAAAAAAAAAATTAAATGAAGAGTCAAGAATGATACATAGGCTGTGACTTGGAGGATAGTGGTTCCCTGGATATAATAGGTATGAGCAGACATCACCATGTAATTATCAAGGAACTTTGAAGAAAAAGAAGAGCAAAAGACTTGCTCAAGGGACTGTATTAAGGAGAAAGGAGGTGGATAGGTCATGGGTAATGAATGAGGGACGAGAGGCAGATGCCCATGATTATTCATCAGTATTATGTCAATGTCAGGAAAAAGTGAGGACGACTTACCTGTTCTATACTTCAACCTGTTTTTCCTTTCTTTCAAAAACTTTATTCCATTTATTCTGTGTATATGTTTATACACATGATTATTTACAAATTGTCCACTCAAAGAATGTGTTTTTGCAAGCTTTTTTCTCCCTAGAACTTAACACAGAGGCTATCAATAGTAAGCACTTAATAAATGGTTTTTGACGGACTAATAATAGCACTTTGAGTGATTCAAGGGACTTTACGGGAGTATACGTTTGGAATTGGCACCTAGGTGCACAGTATATAGAGAATCTAGGGCTAAAATCAGGAACATCTGAGTTCAAATTCAGCCTCAGACACTTACTAGCTGTATAACTTTGGGCAAATCCATTAATCCTTTTTGCCTCCATTTCTTTATCTATAAAATGAGCTGATGAACTAGAAAAAGAAATGGTAAACCACTTCAGTATCTCTGCCAAGAAAATTCCAAATGGGGCCAGGAAGAGTTAGACAGGACTGAAAACACTAAACAACAGCAACAACAAAAACCATATAGCATTCCCCCCTACTACCATCCAAGCAAAGCTTTCAATAAAGGAATTAGTTTACTTAGAAATATCTTCTTAATGAGCAATGTTGTCCCTTTGCAATTGCAGTTTCCTTTTCTTAACTATCTTCCTAATCATATATTCTGGAATGTTGTAAAGAATTGAATACAAGATCTGAGGCTTATAGGTTGAAAGGCCTCTTCTGTCAGTGAAAACTATATCTAAAATCGCTCTATTGAATCAAGGAAAAAATACAAATAGTTTACTCACTTCCAGATCCATTCTGCACTTTTTGAGTGGCTAAAGTTCCCCTCAGCAGACTTCTCATTCTCCAAATACCTCCACCCTGAATTCCTTCTTTCTGAGTGCTGAATCACAGGTCCAGTCTACCATGAACTGCTCAGGCTGTTTATTTTAATTTCCAGCTTCTTTCTCATTCTCCTTATTTCTCTACCTCCTCTGAGAAGCTTCGACAGTCTCCCCAACTTTTCAACTTCCCTTTTTATTGTCTTCTATTAGAGGGGAGCTTCTATAGAGTGAAGGAATGGATTTTTGCTTATATTTGTATCATCAGTGCTTAGTATTTTGCCTGGAATATAGTAAGTATTTAATAGATGTTCTATGTATCTATCTAATCGATCTGACTACTTAGAAAAATGACTTTTGTTATCATTTTTTTATGTAAGACTTCATTTAAAAAATTCTGTATATGTCATCTCCAAACAGTATGAGTTATATATAACCCATCACCATCCTCAGACTTAAAAATGCCTTTTCTAAATTGGTAAGACTTGTTAGTGCTTGTGCACCATTGAAGCAGTCTTTGAAAATCAAATTCAGATCAATGCTTAGCTGAACATAGTGCATATGTTAATACAGTCTAATAATCTTATATTTTGAGTTTTTGTTTTCCTTTGTTTTGTTTTGCCTATTATGTGACATCGAACATACTTCACCAAAAACACATGGGTTTTCTGTAGCACCAGTCTAGGACTTTAAACGAGAAAAAGTAAAAATGACTGAAATACATACAGTGCTTTGTATCTACAAAATCCCTGACATATATTTACATGTGTCTATACATGTAATACATGTATGTTTGCATAAAGTGTTTGCCATATGTTTACATGAGTGTATACATGATTATATAGATAAAACCAGTTATACATATACATATATCTATATTCATATATATTCATGCATAAATTTTATATGTATATATATATATAAATTACATGTTTGTTTTCCTCACAAATTTCAGTTCACCATAAGTTTAGTAGTTCAACAATTTTAAAAATACACTATGTAGCATTCAACAGGAGACCCTCTTATCATCTCAGAGATAGTCCTTGATAAAGGTTTGTTAAGTATTATTAAAGCACTCATGACTGATACTACCATGTAATACTACTTATACATAATGATATTACCAATGCTGCTACTTTATATGGCATATATATTTTCCCACACTATGTCATTCCTATATGTGGTTTATAGCTGAAGAAATTTAATTCTGTACTTTGCCACCATATAGAAAAGAAGGTGTTGAATCTCAATCTCTCTCTCTGTCTCTCTCTCATCATAACCATTAACATGAAGAAATTAATTTCTAAGCTTTCAGTTTTCTTTTCAGAACTTCTTAGTCTTTGAATATTCATTCCAGATATCTTCTTACTATAATGTTTGTTCCCATTAGAGTCAACAAAAGATTATAGAGAAATGCAGGATACATTTTTTTAATGGCAGCAAATTAACAATGAAGGAATGTGCACCAAAAGTAAAATTAAAGCAATTATCAAAGAAATACATAATAGGAAGATGAAATGAACCAGTCATGTAGTGAGAATAAACACTAATGAATGTTATTTGCTTTGTTGTTGCTGTTTATTATTTGCAGAAATGCTTCAAATATCTCCATTTTATTGAATGATTATCTTTTTTTGCAGGATGATTAGGTTCAGGTTTGCAGGACATGTCATTATGCTATTTTTTTGGAAGGGGAGGGCAAGGCAATTGGGGTTAAGTGACTTGTCCAAGGTCACACAGCTAGTAAGTGTTAAGTGTCCAAAGCTGGATTTGAAATCAGGTCCTTCTGATTCCAGAGGTGGTGCTCTATTCACTGCGCCACCTAACCACCTGAAAGTACATGTCATTTTGGAGTGCATTTTGAGCTCCTGTGACTTACAGAAAATATTATTCAATTCCCATTGAATTACTAGTGGGTTTGGAATCTACTGTATTATTCTAATTTCCTTCACTTCATGTTTTATGAGCCTGGTTAGTTATATAAAATGATTTTTATTATTGCAATTATCAAATTTAAACACTGTGTGTCTTGGACTTTGAATTATGATTGTGCCTACTCTCTTACTCTCCATATGAAATTCCACAGGTCCTTTCAATTTGTGCTTTGTTTATTGTACTCAAAAATTTGGGGCTGCTTTACTGAGTTATTTCTTACATTTTGTTCAGGCTTTTCGCCTTGATCTTCCAGGATGCCAAAGATCCTTACATTGTTTTTTTGTATATCTTATCTTTCCGATCTATTCATTTAGCTTATATGGAGATCATTCATTCTCTTAGTTCTATTACTTTTTGCTTCTCTTCCTCCAGATTGTCCTTTACCATATAGACATAGGTAACTATATTTGTATTCTCAGTTTTATTACTTTAAAGAAACAATATTGGATTATTACTAATGTTTTGGGATAAAAAGTAGACTGATAAGCAAACATTTTTAGGAACCATTGTATCCTTTTCCTTCCATGCTTTTAATATTTTATGATAGTTTTATTGGACATGGTTAGATAACAACAACAACAACAAAAATGATTATGTCTATAACTAACCCTTCCACTGGTCTCAGTTGGTCTCAGGCAACATCGATTCAGTAGTTAAAGGCTAGGTAAGAACTGAGGTAAAATGGACCTCATCCAATTCATGTAAAAGGTAACTCTAAAGAAACTTTGGAGCTACAGAACCCACAAAATGACACAGAGAAGCTAACCTCCCACTGAGGATAGCACAGCGGGCTGCAAGTAAGCAGCCAGCTCAGGGCACTGGGAGCCAACCCGAGCTGCACAAGCATGAGGTTGTAGCACCATGGTGGGCCTGACCAGGCACTGGCTAGAGGGACTTCATATCACCAGCAGCTGTGGTGGTTTCCAGAATTATCAACACATAGATGCTAAGGACACAGTGAGAGGTCAGTGCAGTGTGGACTTTGGGATCCAGTACTTTGGAGTCCAGTGGGCCTCTGCCCCCAGGCTGAGAAGCCACTGAGGCACTACAGCCTGCCATGAAGCTGCCATCATGTGGCAGCTTCAGCTCCTGGTCTGCAGATTGTAGGAAGAGAAAGAGACCAGTCTGAGGGGTAATCACTCTTGTTTTAACCTACTTGGATCTGGATTGCAGTCTAGGGTGGAGGACCTGGGGTGTGTGACCAGCTTGCCAGAGTGTGTGGAGGCTTCAGAGAGGGCACCCAACCAATACCTTCGGCAGCTGAAAAAACCCCAGCCATTTGGAACAAAGCTCCCCCATCTGGTAGCAGAGTCCTACTGTGGCAAAAAGCCCAAAAATCAAGTAATTGAGTGGCTACATGAGCAAGCAAAGGAAGCAAAGTAAACAGAGCAACCCAACTTTATATATCTATTTTGGGGACAAAAAGGATCCAAGCATGGAACAGGAAGAAGACAGTGAAGTCAGAAGTCCTGCACCAAAAGCTTCCAAGAAAAATACAAGCTGATTACAGGCCATAGAGGAATTTAAAAGGAATTTGAAAATCAGATAAGAGAAGGGGAGGAAAATTGGGAAGAGAAATGAGAACAATGCAAGAAAATTATGAAATGAGAGTCAACAGCCTGACTGAAGAAAATAACACCTTAAAAAAAAGACTAACTCAAATGGCAAATGAGGATCAAAAAGTCAATGAGAAGAATAATGCCTTAAAAAGCCTAATTTGCCAGATGGAAAAAGAATATCAAGAGCTCACTGAAGAGAATCATTCATTTAGAATTAGATTGGAGCAAATAGAAGCTAGTGACTTTATGAGAAATCAAGATAATATTAAACAGATCCAAAAAAAAATGAAAAAAAATAGAAGGCAAAGTGAAATATCTCATTAAAAAAAAATACTGACATGGAAAACAGATCCAGGAGAGATAATTTAAAAAATTATTGGACTACCTGAAAGCCATGATCAGAAAAAGAACCTAAAATCATCCTTCAAGAAATTCTCAAGGAAAATTGCCCTGATGTTTTAGAACCAGAGGGCAAAATAGAGGTTGAAAGAATCCACCAATCATCTCTGGAAAAAGATCCCAAAAAGGAAACTCCTAGGAATATTATAGCCAGGTTCTGGAATTCCCAGATCAAGGAGAAAATATAACAAGCAGTCAGGGAAAAAAAAGCAATTTGAATATTGAAACACAATCAGGATAACTCTGGATCTGGCAGCTTCTACATTGAGGGATCAAACAGCTTGGAATAAGATATTCCAGAGGTCAAAGGAGCTGGGATTAAAACCAAGAATCACCTACCCAGCAAAACTGAGTATCATGTTTCAGGGGAAAATATGGTCATTCAGTGGAATAAATGACTTTCAAGCATTCTTGATGAAAAAACCAGAATTGAATAGAAAATTTGACATTCAGATACAAGAAGCAAGAGAAGCATGAGAAGGTAAACAGGGAAAAGAAATCTTGAGGAACTTATCAAAGTTGAACTATTTATATCCCTACATGGAAAAATGATATTTGTAACTGATGAAACTTTTCGCAGTATGAGAATGTATGTGTGCATATATATATATATATATATATATATATATATATATATATATATATATATATATACACACACACACACACACACACATATACATATATATACAGCACACACATATATATACATATATACAGACACACACATATATATAGACACATACATATATATGTCTATATAGAAGGTTATATGGGCATATGAATACATATGTGAATGTGTGTATATATGTGTACAGGTATACATAGATAGAGGGCACAGGATCAATTTAATTGGAAGGAATTATACTTTAAATGTGAAATTAAGAGGTGAGAGAGGAATATAATAAGAGGAGATGGGGAGAGACAGAATGGGGTAACCTATCTCATATAGAAGAGTCAAGGGAAAATGGTTACAATGGAGGGGAAGAACAGGAAGGCAAAAGGGAATGGGTCAACTTTATTCTCATTGAATTTAGCTCAGGGAGGGAATGACATACACACTAAATAGGGTATCTCACCCTACAGGAGACTAATGGGGAATGGGATGAGAGGAGGGATGATGGAAGGGAGGGCAGGCTAGGGGGGAGAGAATTTGAAAGCACCCACTTTTGAAAAGGGACAGAATCAAAGTAGAGAATAGAACAAGTGGAATGTGTGATAGGAGGGAGGGAAATATAGTCATTCTTTTGCAATGTATCCACTATGGAAATGTTTTACATAGATAAACATATACAAACTATAATGAATTGCTAATCTTCTCAGTAAGGGTGGGTGACAAGGGAGGAAGAGAATGAATCTGGAATTCAAAGTTTTAAAATCCAATGTTTAAATAAATATATACTATTACTAATATAATTTTACATGTAACAGAAATTAGACATACAGACACTGGGACATAGAGATCCACCTTGCCTTACTGGAAAGTTGGAGGGGGTATGGGTGAAGATATGGGAGAGAGTAGATTGGGGGAGGGAATATTTTGGGGAGGTGTGAAGGGGAACAATGGGGAGAAAATTTGTAACTCAAAATCTTGTGGAAATGAATGATATAAACTAGAAGTTAATAAAGCATTTGATTAAAATTAATTAATTAAGAATTTTTAAAAAAAAGAATTGAGGTAAAATGGCCTACTTTACCTTCACAGAAGCATTAGTCAGGGTATGGAAGACCCTCAGAGTTTCTGGCCAGAACAGAAACAATTGCTATTTACGCTCACTCTGATCCATCAAAACTAAAACATAAGCAAGTGAAGGTCAGGCTGGGGCCTATCATTGGCCAATCAATGAGAGCCAAAATGATTTGGTTTTAAAGGCATAGTCAAGTAGCTCCATTTGAATTCCAACAGACTTTATCACAACCTGGTTTTTCAGAGGTACATTTCAAGAAATCATAAATGAAAACAATGAGACAAAAGAGTTAATTGCCCCAGTTTTCAAAAAAAAAATGGTAGAATAAATAAAACTCTAGTCCCCAAACCCCAAGATTTATATTCTTTTGTAAAGAGCACCCACATATATATGATATATTACACACACACACACACACACACACACACAGACATACACATATATGATTCACCATGTGGAAAATTGAGGAGGAGGAGGAGCTATATCAGTATCAAATTAGTGCCAAAAGAAGTATATTGAATGTACCCTCTCTGGAAGAATTATGGGAGGACATAGATGAGAATAACAGTATCAAAAGCTGTGATCTGTACTTTGTACTTGCAGAGGGTGTGCTTACATTGATAAGACAACAAATTCATCTGCACATTGATGTAATGAAGGGTCAGAAATGGGTAGTAATGAGGCGGTTCCATTAGTCTTTACATCACATCTTGTATACCTCTTACCTCCATCCTCCTTATTCAGACAGAATGAACTGAATATGTCAGAAAATAAACATTGGCAACTAATTTGTGGCAAATCAGAATTTAGTCAAATGCAGGTCATCTTGCATTCAAACTGTGGAATGGTTAGTTGCTAAATTATCTAGGGCATATCGTAATGTTGTTTTGTTTATCTGCTAAAAAGATAGAAGATAATGTTATTATATTGATCTTCTAGTACACTCATTTGTCTAGAAAAAATAATGGATCAGGGAGAAAGGTATGTACTTATGCAAAGTAAAGTTTTGGTGTAAAAAGTAGATTGATAAGCAAATATTTTTAGAAACCGTTGTTTCCTTCTATGCTTTCAATCTTTTTATGCTGGCTTTATCAGACACCTTTAAATAGATAACAAAAAAGATTATGTCTACAAAGCAGCTTGAATAATTGCACCTAATTTCCATAAGAAAGGTAGAAAACAAAAGGATATTTTAACTCAGTAACTAATTTCAGATTTTGATTGAACTCTGATTTGATGCTGAGTTATTTGAGCTGGAAAATGATTTTTTTTCCTTTGAATTGTCCAGTAATATGAGAATCAGAAACCAAAACCCAATAATACTTTTTAAAAAATGGATGTGAAGGGAAATATTAGTTGAAATCCTGATCCTTGTCATGAAACATTCCTAAAACATTCATGACTTAAAATGGAATTACAATTGTTAAAAAGATATTGAGGCGGTATGTCCATATTATTCATCTCAATTAAACACTGATGGCTAATTCTGATCTAAATAAAGTTAAGTTACATGTTTTCTATTGTAGAGGGAGATGTATTAATAAGAGTGGAGGATGTTGTCAGGAGGATGATTTTATAATTTAATGTGGAAGTCTGCAAAAAACACTGGCTTGGGAGGCAGAAGTCATGTATTCAAATCCCACCTCTGACAAATTTTATTTGTATGAACCAGTCTGAATCACATTATCTGGCAAAACCTCACTTTCTTCCTCCATAAAATGAAGGTGTTTCATTAAATGCCATCTGAGGTTTCCCTAGTGCTATATCTCAGCTCCTATGACCCTAAAAGGATGGCGGTAATAGTGAAGACTCTTCAGTCTTATCTAACTGACCCCAAAAAAGGGGGTGGTGGTGGATGGAAAACAAGAAAATAGAACAAAAACTATCAGGATGAAAAATAATTGCTTGGTTCTTTTTTTTTTTTTCTTCTGAACCAAATTGGATCAAATGCACGGGCTGCTTGATTGATCAGTGATAAATATTCAAAAGTACTGAAAATTCCTTTGTCATTAAGGAAGACAGGGGAGATAATAAAAGTATTTGGACTTCTTAGGATCACCCTTGGCCAACCTAATTATTTAGCACTCTCGTGAACTGGTTGTTCTATTGGACCCTTTGCAAAGGTTTCATTGTTTGTTTTTTAAAGGTACCCAAACAACTGGGTGAAAGCTGGAAAAAAAAAAAACATTGGCCACATGAATGAACTATTTTGAGTGACTTTTACACTAAAATGAGGAGTGGTTCCAAGGATAGCAAATGTAGCCAAAGTGAACTATCCTAATCTGTCCTTCCAATAGAAATCAATCTACAGGGTGGCTCCCTAGCATGAAACTGACCTGGTCCATGTGGAAAGGCAAGGACTTAGAATACCAATTGTACTATGCAAGTAAGTTACGTCAGCTAAGGTAATTAAGACTGGGCCATATGCTGTTTTCAGACTTGGCAGGATCAATAGATATTGACAAGGGCTGTCTAAAACATTCTTTTTCTCAGAGTACATGAAGTTATGGGCAGGCAGTATCTTATTCCTAATTTAACATAAGAACTGATATCAATGCTATATTTCTGGCTAAGTGAAACCATAAACTATCTTTTAAATTTCCAATAAACTCCAAGAAAATAGATTATACTACATTCCTGAGATAAAGAATCCACTGCAACCTAGTCTTATAGGAAATAAATATTTCACACAATATTTTCCTATTCTCCTCTGCACTTCTCCATCATGCCTCAGTAAGCTCATCCGCCTATGAGATCACTGAATCTCACAAATCAAAGGTGCCTTCTGCTCCTGAGGTCTTTCCCTCTTATTAGAAAGGAAGTATCACATACGTGGTGCCCTCAGTGTCTTGAACTGGATTAAAATGTAAGTGGGAAATATTTAACAAAATAAAAACGCAACAAGAGATAATGTTAAAGTGATTTTCTAAATTCATATCCTAAGAAGTCCAAATAATTTTATTATATTTCCAGTCTCCCTCAATGACCACCAAATTTTCATTCTTATTGAATAGCAATCATGTGGGTGTACAGATCTTTATATATAGTTATTGAACCCATTTTCTATTTCAGCTTGACACTACTATGTGTGAGGTGAAAAACCCCACTAAAATTTAATGAAGAACATGGAGGTTTCTCAGGATAAAAACACTAAATTTTTATTCTCTTCCCCAACAGGAAGAGGATGGTCCTCTCCATGATGGATCAGTGAGCGGAGGTGTGTTACAGAAGCAGGAACAAGAATTTATACCATAACATAGTCAAGCCCCCTCCCACCACACTCCCTTCTACCATTGGCTGGGAGGCAGGCTTACAGTCTGGCCTCAAAATCTCCTTCAATGATAAGGAACAAGGAAATAGGGGATAGCCAATCCAAAAGTATCTATCCTTATTTGGCAAATTCCAAAGTGAAGAAGGGGAAAGGGTTCTAAGAGATTCCTAAAATTCCTGAAGAGCTTAAGGCTTATGGACAGAAAGGGAAGGGGGGGGAGGGTCCTAGGTTATGTAATTTCTTAGGAAACCCAGTACTCAGTTCTGTCCAGTCTTACCAAAATCTGTCTCTGGTTTCAGGATGGTCTCTCTCCCTTCTCCTCATTCTGAGGAGCCTTCACAAAGGGTGCAGAAAGAGAGGGTACCCCACTCAACTACATTGAGGGCAGAGAATTTCTCCCTGAAAATCTTTTTAAAGCAAGCCATCTCTTGGTTTTCCACCAGGCCGTGTTCCCCTTGACTTTATCCCTGAAGTTTGCTTCACTCTCTCTTCAGCTACCTTTTATGATGGTGCCTTCCACATTAGAATGTAAGTTCCTTAAGGGAAATAACTGTCTATTTTCTTCTTTTTTTGATTTTATTTGTATCCCAAGCACTTAGCTAAGTGCCTAGCAGCACTAGTAAGCATTTTAAAGATTCTTGTTGACTTAGTGTTTAATTGAGTCTAATAATACTTCCTAGGGAAGGGATGGAATTACAGAGAAGTCATTCAAAAATCATGTAAGTCTACATTTAATTACCTCATATGACTTTCCCTATGTCCCCATTCAAGTTGGGTGCCTATTGGAGGCTTCTATTTCCTATGGCAGGTTTGGGAAATTGGTATAAATCACAGTGTGAAATCAGGTGAAAATGAGCAATGGTAAATTTGAAGGGAAAAGCATTTACAAAAGCCTAGCAGTCTGAGGAGTATCTTTATTTATATAACTATTTTATCTATGACTGCATTCTGACCCAGAAGTTGGCTTTTTTCCTTCTTGATTCTGTTTCCACTCCAAAGATTTGGATATCTCCGTGCTCAATGCTTCCTCATGGATAGTTACCAAATCCCCTTGCAAACTCTCAGGTTCTGAAGGATTAGAATGTGAATTGTTTTATGTGAAAGTTAATGAAAAAAGTGCAGAGGACTTAAGAACAAGTCTATTGAGCTTGCTCACAGCAGCAAGTCAGCAACCCAAAGTACACGTACAGTCTCATTGATTTATAATATATTCCTGGGTAGAATCTTAGTAGGGAGATTTTAGAGCTTCTGCTTCCAGAATACCCACATGGGAGAACAGTGCTATATCAGGAATCAGGATGACCTGAATTCAATTTCTACCTCAGATACTTAAAGCCTATGTGACACTAAGTAAGTCACTTAACGTTTGTCAGTCTATTTCTTCATATGTAAAATGGGAACAATGATAGTGTGTTTGTGAAGACAGAATGAAATAATAGATGTAAAGTATTTTGCAATACTTAAATAACAATACAAATACCAGCAGAATAGCTAGTTAGTTGTTATCATATCTATCTGCCCAAGGCAAGTACTCCCATGGTTCTGCTGCCCCTGACAGAAAAGGAGACACTGCTTCCCCAGACAGAAAAGAAATCACTTTCAATTTCCCCCATCATACTTTTCTCATCTGTACATATCACAAGGCTAATAGAAGGTGCCATGGGCTGCTCAGTGTCCAGCAATAAGCATGATCAGAGATGTGAATAAGAAATGACCACACCATGTCAGTAGTTCAAGGAAGAACCATGAACTCCATTTTTTAATTCTTAGGACATGGTTTTTATAGAGCAAATGAGACAAAGGAAGGGGACTCAAGTTTTCTTATCATTATCTTAGTATTATCCTGGAAGAGAATAGATAATTTGATAAGGCTTTGTTACCTAGATGCCAAAAAGTCTCAGGAAAAGTCAGTTTACTCCTTTCATTTGCAGTCACATCACAAGGGATGCTCTCAAGAGCTGGCTTTAAGGCCAAAGCCAAAGCAGGGATCATCAAGGACATTTGCATAGGAGCCGACCACCTAACAATCAGATATTTTGGCTTTGAACAACTAAAGTCTTGGAGTGGAGACTATTAGTCTCAGAACTCAAACAAGATAATCCATATCAAAAGACCCAAGGAGCAAGTTTAACAAAAAGCCGTGTCAGGAAGGACCTTCTATAGGGCAAATAGTCTGAGTCCTGAATCAGGCCTCTTTGACTCCCTACAAGAAGGGAAGGGATGAAGATGGGAGGAAGATTCTGGTGACTTTTGTCCTCCTTCCTCAAAACAACATACCATAATGTGATGTTTCTTTACTCATTAATTTTGCAACCGTAAAGTATAAGCATTAACAAACTGTACCTCATAGAGCTCCTTAGGAAGGTTGCTATAAAGACAAAAAAGAATGGATTAAATTTTACATCCGAGAATTTTTATTTTAGTGGATACTGCTCATAGTCTGGAGGTTTATTGAGTATGTTTGGTACTATTAAGAATATTAAACATTTTCCCCTGCAATATTGTTCATGCTCTTAATTTACATTGTAAAATCCTTTCTCCATGATTAGTGCAAAGGGGATCTTTACCTAAGTCCTCTTGGAATTACCACAGCTTCTAAATTTGTGGAGACTCAGTTAAAAAGCATTTATTATAATTGAATAAGCAAAGGGAAGAATTTATATTATTTGCTTAGTACTAGACTATCTGGGATACGGACCTATTTTATAATTTCACATTGCTCCATAACCGTACCAATGATGATAGGTAAAGAATCATATGTTTTTCACTGATTATTTCATGTGTAAATTATTTCATGTGTATATCTCAACAGGTACCATGATTCCCTGAACTATTTTGATTATCCTTTATCACTTATCACAACTTTAGGCAAATGTAGGTTTATGGAAATGAATATTAGAAGGACGTTTAGATGAAAGTTCTAAAACTTTTTGCTTGAAAACATTTCTGTTTTAGAACTTTTGTCACAGCATAATGGCAAGAGTACTGGATGTGGAAATATGTGACCTGGACAAAAATCCCACCTCTACTTCCAATCGCTTTAGGTAAGGGTCTTGTGACACTGGACTTCAGTTTCCTCATCAGTTAATGATGGGGTTGAACTAGACAACTTCCAAAATCCCTTCCTATTCTAAATTTAATGAACCTATCCCCGTTTGATCCAAGTTGAAAAGGCAAGTTATTTATTGCAGAATTATTACAATACAATTGCAGCTTTCTCTTTTCTAGGAGAGGGCAGCAGAAGCATTACTGAGGAGAGATGGCTTTGCTATCACAAACTGATAGTGTGAAAGTGAGTTACAATTTTAGACCAAAGGCACTAGTGACAGACCAGCAAGGTTTTCACCAGTCTGAGAGGAAGTAAGAATGGGAGATGTCCAACTGAAAAAAAAAATCGCTTTAGCTTAACAGTTCAAAGGATAGCTAGGACACAGGTCAGAATACTTATAACTAGAAAGGCAAGGCAAGTCCAAATCAACAAAGAGAAGTAGAAGTAAGCAGAATCATATACAAGAGATTGAGTCTGGGCCAGTGACAATGGAAAGACAGGGAAGCAGGATAGGTGACCAAAGAGCTAAATTGAGGAAAATTGCCCATTAATGTGGGCAATTAGGGGCAAGCCCCTTTCAATATATGTTATAGATGTTGATCTAAACTCAGTGATCTCTTAGTTCAGATTCTATGTTGGGAGAAAATGGGGTACTCACAAGGCAATCAATATTTGACAAAGGAGTATTTTTTTTTTGGCCACACAAAGAAAGGATATAGAATAAGAATACACACAAGCATAAAGACACTCTTGACTTTTCTAGATGCAGTCCCCTTCATCTCCATCTAAAAATTTGTCTTGTGTGTCATCACAGTACAGGGACTCTTGAGGTGTCAGGCATCCACCAAGTCTGAGAGCCATAGAGCTCACAGGGTTTGTACTTTTTATTGGCCCTAATCGGGAAATTACTTTAGGGAAGTTGAGACCTCTTAGGTTTCATGAAAGAAGGAAGCTTCACCAGGGAAGTCTGTAGGGAAAAGGGTCAAAGGAAGTTATACAGGGGTGTTGTGCAAGGGGAAAAACTGTGTCAGGGCAAGGGGGGCTACATCAGGAAACTGCTACCATACTATAATAGATCATGTGAGGTAGCCCTGCAATGGGAGCACAATAAATTGATAGTCAAGGTTCTCTTATCAACGATTCCTTTGCAACGATATCAGCAACATGTGAGATATTATAAGATCAAAAATTTAGGTGGCAAAGTGATTGGCATCAAGAAGACCTCATATGAAATCTTGCCTAAGATACTTACTAGTTGTGTGATTCTGGGTGAGTCACATAACCAGTCTCAGCCTCAGTTTCTTCAATGGTAAAATGAGGGAGATAACCACTATCTGATTCAAAGCCTTCTATAACTAACCTGCTTTTTTTTAGCAGTTTTCTTGTTCTCATTTCCCATCTATAAGTTGCAGCTGGACATACTGGATTTTAAAGAGGACTCCCAGTAGTAGTGAGGGAATCATTGATCCCTACTCTTTTTGTCACTCAAGTGTGCAATTTCATTGTCATTCTCAATGGCTTCTCCTCACTCCACATATTTAATCAGTTACTGAATCATTGCTTTTATCTCCACAACCTCATTTGTTTTTATTTCCTCCTGTCCTCTCATTCAGCTATCATTCTTGTTCAGATTCTCATCACTTATTACCAGGACTATTAAACATGTGGAGTGAGAGTAAGAAGTGGAGGATGATAAAAATTTGCACACTTGGGCAACTGGGGATAGTAGTGTCTACAGTAGCAATATGGAAGTTGAGAAGGGGTTGATCTTGTGGAAAATGTCATGAGTTAACTTATATAAATTTGGCCAAGTCATTTAACATCTGTAGGCCCCAGGTTTGTTATATGACAACCTTCAAAATAAGGTGGTTTAACGAGATTCCCTTCAAGGTCTTTTTGAGCTTTATGACTTGCCCTAGGTCACACAACTCATAAATGTTCTATGAATGAACTGAGAACTCTTCTGGGACTTGTAAGTGATTTCAGTGGACACTGAGATTTCAGTTCAGATCTTTCAATTCCTAAGTTATTTGCAATGTTATGCCTAGCTCCCTAAAAGTTACTACACAAAATATCCGATTTATCTTGGAAATGTGCACTTGAAATTTATCATTGTTTTCTGGGTGTGCAGATATAGCTTTTGGAGTGAGGAAATATAAAATAATTTATCAACATCATGTATATTATCAAGATTTTCATTAACAAATTCATCCTAATGGATAAACAGTACTAAGATTTGTCTTCAGACTGGACATATTTTTCTTCAACCTCCAAGGCTATGCAGTCTATTGCTTCTGAGATTTTCTCTCTAAGGAGCTGTTCTGTTCTAACATCTAAGAGTATTATACTGTGTTTCCCCAATAATAAGACACTGTCTTATTATTTTTTTGGACAGAAAAACACCAGAGGGCTTATTTTCAGGGGAGGGCTTATTTTAATGAACATTGACAGCAATTTTAATAAACAGGTAAATGTGAACAAAAAAATGTACCTTTATTCAATAAGCAAATCACTGGGGAAGAACAAGATGACGCGCTCACTGCTGCAGCTCTGATTGGATGCAGTTCGGAGTGTGGCGTGCGTTTCATGGGGTGGGGGGGACGGTGCATACAGAGGGTACCGTAATGTAGCATGTAGCACAGGGGATCACCTTCACTACAGTAGCAATCTCAATAGGGCTTATTTTCAGGGGAGGGCTTATTTTAGAGGAATCTTAAACAGTAAGGGGAGGGCTTATTTTCGGGATAGGTCTTATTATTGGGGAAACACGGTATGGTCCATTATCTCTAGCTACCCTGAGCTATGCTTTAGCTCAGAATTCACCTGTATTCCTGCCTGCCAAATCCAGGTATCATTCCCCTATCTTCACCATCATGCCCTGGAATCATAATCAAATTTATGTTTCTATGGCTACTGTAAGAAATATGTACATTTTCACTGTACCTCCATGACTATAACTCCATTCAACACATGTGTAGCTTTTGAAACCCAAACAACTATAATGAATCTTCTTTATTTGTTTGCCCCTTAAACAATAGCATGCATTGAAATTCCTCACAAGCCACTGAGAGTAAAGCTGAGGACAATAATAGTTATCAAGAGAATGACTTCAAATCCATCCTTTCACTACAAACCTGTTCGTAGATCAAAAAACAAAGAACATCCATAATAGAAGAAGTCTCCTAGAATATCTTTTTCAATATCTTCATTTTATTTATTTATCTTATTTTTTGGTAAATACTTTTTAAAAAATATGTTGTGTATTTATTTTGCCTTTAAATCACCATCATTCACAAATATATCTCTCCAGCCTTCACTTCCTAATGAACTATTCTTTTTAACTCAAAAGAAGAAAATGTCACAAAATTAATCCTCAGATCAATTTATTGTGTCATTACATGATGGTCCATAGCCATAGCTCCCTCCCTCTGAAAAGAAGAGAAGCCCACACAGTTAGTCTCTCTTCCTCATTTTAAAGGTAGTTGAAATTCAGAAGGGAAGTAATTTGTTTCAGGTAATATGGACAGCTAGTGATAGGGTCATGATTAGACTCCAGCTTCTGCCCTGCACTCCCAAATCATTATGGTTCATTCATATGCTTTTGATGCCTGTATCTCAAAACTATCAAAAAAGAGGAAGGCTTCCTGAATGAAAATAAACAACTCAGCTGCATATATTTCAAACTAAATAAAATATGAATTAGTTTTAGATCAGCAATTCCTGGCTAGTTAGCCACTAATTAATAGTTCTGTATCAAATTGATAATCACCTAAGCAGTCTAGAAGCTCCTCAGAAGAAGGAGAGGCCATAGCAACCAATGCCTAATCAAAAGTCGGAGAGTAAGAGGATAAAAAAGTAAATAAAATATCAAACAAGGATGCAGAAGTGGTGGCAGCACTGATTTCTCCTCCAAGAGTTCATGATATAGTCAGAGGGAATACTGGAAGTTAAGGGTAAGCCAAGCATGGAATGATATGTGAAAAAGGGTAGTGAAGAGAAATACTGGTATTGAAAACTCTATGAAAATTCAATAAAATTATGGACTGGGCAGGTCAGTGGTGTAGTGAATGGCATGGTGGGCCTGGAGACAGGGAAACTCATCTTCCTGAATTCAAATCTGGCCTCATACATTTATAAGTTGTGTGACCCAGGGAAAGTCACTTAACTCTGCTTGCCTCAGTTTCCTTATCTGTAAAAATGATCTGGAAAAGGAAGTAACAAACCACTCTAATACCTTTACAAAGAAAACCCCAAATGAAGTCATAGAGAGTTGGACATGATTTAAAATGACTGAACCACAATTATTAATTATGGTTCTAAAATTCATGTCATCCAAGTTCTTAAGAAATAGCTGAATTTTTATTTCTAGCCACAATATTTAGATCCCATAAATGTGTTATTGTGACAATATCTTTACTATATAATTATTTTTTATGCCAACACTGCTAGAAACAAAATTCAGAGCTTGCTTATGAGCAAATAGAAAAGAGTTCAAGATACTGGGTTATGATGGATTAGTTCTTTACTATTAACTACCAGGCCACTCAAAGACTTCTTTTTTTTGCATATGTTCTTAATCTTTTAAAATGGAGTTCATTTTCCATGGATGATAGGAACATCTATTTAGAGCTAGAAGGAACCTTGGAAGGATCTCTAGTCCAAATCCCTTAACTTACATGTAAGAATTCTGGGACTGAGAGATGTTAAATGGTTTAACCAAATTTCCAGAAGAAGTAAGCAGGAGAATTAAAATTTGAATGCTGGTCCTCTAATTCCAAATTCAACAATCATTCTACTGATGAAACCTAGTAGAATCAAGTGTGTCTGATACTTAAAGAGAGAGCATGGTGAAGAAGAAGAGGTCATAATGAGCTCTATGTTCTTGATATATATATGTGTGTGTGTGTCTGTGTGTGTGTGTCTGTGTGTGTGTCTGTGTGTGTATTTCTACATTTATACACATCTATATGTATATACATATAATAGTATGTGTGCATGAACATGTGTAGGTATATATGGATGGATGTTGACCAATGGATAGATAGGCATCTAGGTTACAAAGTGGACACAGTGCAACCAATGAAGTAAAAAGGACCTAAACTCAAAACTGTTCTCAGATACTTATTATGTAATCCTGGACAAGTCAATCAAACCTATTTTCCTCAGTTTCTCATATGTAAAATGAGTGTGAGCAGCAAACAGCAAACCACTCAAATATCATTGCTAAGAAAACTCCAAATGGGATCATAGAAAGACAGACAAACTAAAAGAACTAAACCACAACATATAGATAAATAATTGCATTTCAATATAGTTGGTTTCCTTTGTGATTCTAAATATTTTATTTTATGGATTTAAAATAGTATTCTGAGAGTGGAGCCAGCATGGTAGAGTAAAAGCAGGGACTTACTTGAGCTCTCCCTTAAACTCTTCCAAATACTGTAAAAAAAATGACTCTAAACAAATTCTAGAGCAGAAGAATCCACAAAATAAGAGTGAAAGAATTTTCCAACCCATGAAAACCTGGAATATCAACAGGAAAGGTCTGTTTCACCAGGCAGAGAGAGGAGCACAGTCTAGCACAAAATGTGCCGGTACAGACTGGGCCCTAGCAAACCTGGAATAAGAACTCAGGGCACCAAATCACAGACAGTCATTGCACTTCCCAGATTTCTCAAACAATTAATGCCAAAGAAAACTTCAAGGACAGGAGGAAATGTTTTTTGGACCTGGGTGAGAGAGGAATATGGTCAACCCCCAGCCCCAGGGTGGTGGCAGTGGCTGCTTATAGAGTTCTTGGACCACAGATGGTGGGTTTATTGAGCAGCTGATCAGAGGTGAATTGCAGGGATCTTTTTGCTGGCACTGAGGAGGATTCTTTTGCTTTGCCAGTGCTTGGATCTAGGTTGCAGTCCTTGGTGGTGGTCATAGAATGAGCACTGGAGTGGTGGAGCTTGTGGTGGTAGAGAGGGAATCCTCCTCACAGTTGCAAGGCAGAAAAGAGTGTTTGTAGTCACTCACAGATCAGAGCAAACACTAGAAGAGGAGTAAATACCTCTCCTTTGATCATACCACCTTGGAAGAACTGAAAATTTACAGATCCCTTGAAGTATCTCTAAAAACAGTTACATAAAACACCTGAACCCTTGGACAGTGTCCCCATTGTCTTCCTTTGAAAAGGAATGCTTTCTACCTGGCTATTCCTGAGTCTGGCTATGATATGGAATTAAAGTGACTCTTATTTGAATTCAACAATGTGACTATATTGCAACATTTGTGGGATACAGCCAAAGTAAAAGTTGGGGGAAAATTTAAATTTCAAAATACTTATATCCATAAAATAAAGAAATATTAAATCAATGAATTGGGCATGCAGTTAAAAAAATAAATAAGAACATATTATGAATCCCCCATTAAACACCAAAAGAGAAATCCTGAAAATCCAACAGATATTAATAAAAATTTAAAGTTAAAAAAGAACTAATAAATAAAATTAGAATCTAGTTTAATCAAAAAGGAATGATTTAATTTAAAAAAGAAGAAAACCAAATGACCAGCATCCAAAATGAAAAATGTGAATGCATTTCCAATGAACATGAAATTAAAACAAAAATTAGCAGCTATTTTGCCCAACTGTATGCCAACAAAACTGCCACCCTAAGTGAAAATGGATGAGTATTTATAAAAATATAAAGTAACCAGAAGAGGAAAGGAAGTAGAATCTTATGTAACCCTATTTCAGAAAAAGAAATTGAACAAGACAAAAATTAACTCCCTAATGAAAAACAAACAAACAAAAAACAGCCCCTTGAACTAATGGATTTACAGGCAATGTCTACAACACATTTAAGGAGCATTAATTCCAATACTATATAAACTATTTTTAAAAAAATAGTAAGAGTAGTCCTGTCAAATTCCTTTATGACTCATATATGGTTTTGATATCTAAATTAGTAGGCGCAAAACTAGATGGAAAAGAACTTTAGACTAATTTCCCTAATGAATATTGAAAGAAAACTATTAAATATAAGAAGTACATGATTTAGACATAAACTTATGCAAATCCAAAAAAGGGGAGTGTGGAAAATTTTACCTATCATGTTTATGATTACGGAAGAGCTTATAAACAAACAGAGATAGAAAAGATCATTGGAAGTAAAATGCATAATTTTAGTTACCTGAAATTAAAAAGGAGTTGCAGAAACAAAACCAATTGAAGCCAAATTTACAAGGATAAACAAGAAACTGGGAGAGGGGATTTTACAGCCAGTTTAATAAAGATCTTATTCTTCAAATATGTAGAGAACCAAGCCACATTTATACAAATCATTAATGGACATGAACTAATTTCAGAAGAATAAGTCAAAGCTATTAGTAGTTTTATGGAAATATGCTATAAAACACTATTAATTAAAGAAAGGAAAATTAAAATGTTTCTGTGTTATCAGCTCATATCTATCAGATTGACTAACATGACCAAAAAGGGGTAGTGATATTGTTGGATAAACGGATAATGAAATTTTACATCTTTGGGCATGGCTCCAAATTATTCTACAGAATGGTTGGATCAGTTCACAACTCCACCAACAGTACCATTAGTGCAACTCTTTTTGTAACACAGTTTCTCCAGCATTTGCAATTTCCCTTTTTTTTGTCATCTTAGCCAAATATTTTATCTTTTTACTCTTTCTTTGACCTCTTTTGTACAAAAATGTTATAGCATCCCATGTTGTGGTGGCAAAAAATTAGCAATAGATGAGGTACCCCTCAATTGGGAAAGGCTAAACAAATTGTTTTATATGCCTGTGATGGATTAATACTCTGCTATAAGAATTGACAAGAGGTATGGTTTCAGAAAAAAATAGGGACAATTTATATCAATTGCTACAAAGTGAAGTGAGAAGAATTAGGAGAACACTGTAAAATAATATTTCAAGGATAATCACTATGAAAGATTTAGCAACTCTGATCAATACAATGACCCAATATAATTGCAAATGAATCATGATGAAAAATGCAGTCTGCTTCCAGAGAGGACTGGTGAACTCTGAGTATAGATTAAAGAATATTATTTTTTCACTTTATTTTCTTGTTTTTTGCAACCTGATAAATATATTTTCCATGATTTCACATATATAATGAGTATTATATTGTTTTCCTTCTCAATGATTGGTGGAGGGAATAGAAGGTGAAAGAGAATTTAGATTTCTTTGTTTTAATGAATGTTTTAAAACCAGTTGTTATTTTTCAAGCTATCCCTCAGACTTCCACAAAAGCTTAGCATACCCTGAGCTAAAGGACCCTGTGAGAATGCTTCGATAATGTGTCCTTCATTTCCTCACCAGGAGTGAGGTTTCCATAGCAGCCACTCCCTTTCAGAAGCATGACTTTCCATTTAAGTTCAGTATGGACTTTCACATGAAAGAAAAACATTTCTGCCACTTAACCTCCTTAACCCAAGCACTTTGGTTGTACATGATGGAGGGACCCTTCCTATTAACCCTGAATACTCATTTCATTGATATCAGTCACTTGGTTGCTAAGCTAGAACTTTATCTATATACTAAAAGGTCAATCCCTTCCCCTTGTGTCTCTCCTTTCTGTTTGATTCAAGGTGTAAGGATGATTCTCTGAGCACCAAAGGGGCTCCTAAGGAAGGGTATTTTTTTCCCCATCAGGCCTTTCCATAAGCACAGGGCTATCCAAGTAAACCTATGTTAAAGATATTATTTCTCCTCCTCCTCCTCCTTCTCCTCCCTTTTCCCTTCAATACTGAGCCTTGTTAGAATTCAAAAGTCAACTGGCATCTTTTCCCCTTCTTGGGCATCTAGGCAGATCAGGATGGGCTAGAACTGGGTTTGGATGCAGGAAAGTTTTAAGCAGCAACAGTGACAGTGGCAGAGAGAAAGAGATTGACTGAGAAATGAAGTCAATAAAAAGAGAAAAACTATTGGGAAGAAAAAAGCCCACTTATTGTTGATCAGGCTCTACTTCCTTCCCCCTGATGGGAAGATCCCTTAAATTAGGACCAGAAACAGAATTGTTCTTCATATATACAAGGTGGGTAAGGAATAGTTTACTGCTGCTTAGGTTTCCTATTGGAAAGATAGGCAAGCCCAGCACACTGAGCCTAGGGGAAGCCACTAGAGCAGGTAAAGGAGAGGGACTTGGCCTCGGCCAAGTGATGTTTAACTGCTGTTCTAGAGGAATATCTAGTAATGAGTTGATCTCTTAAATAAACTATCATGTCTTCTAATATGTTTCCTGGAATCATCAACCAGAAATCTAAGTATGGGAGTGAGTTTAAGGTTTATAGAAATAAAGTCTAATACTTTCCTCCTTTGTTTTTCCTCTTTTCCACTCAATCTCTCATGTAAATTCAGACAAATGCAAGGGATAAGGACAGGAAATTTTTTTTTTGAAAATTCAGTTCTCAGATACACAGTAAAATAACTCCCAGAGGTACTGTGAACTATAGGGCAGTTAGGTAGTACAGTGAATAGAGTACCAGACTTCGAGTCAGGAAGACTCATCTTCCTGAGTTCAAAACTGTCCTCAGACAATTACTAGACATATGACCCAGGGCAAGTCCCATAATTCTTTCACCATCAACAGAATTCTCTGGAAAGGGTTAGATGAGCACTTTCATATGAATAAGTTTTGTGGGTCATTTTTTTTCCCAGAGAATTTGTATTTTTACAATTGATGACTAGCTGCCTCAGATAACCTTAAGCAAATATGTTTTCCCTCTTTGGGCTTTAATTTCCTCACCTATAAAATGAAGATATTATGCTAGAAGAAATCTGAGGGATAATACAACTCTTCACCTATGAAATGGGTTTAAATCACATACACAATGTGTAATCTTTTCCAAATTAAACTTTCTGAATCTCAGTTTCCGCATTAGTTGTCACTGCTATTTAGTCATTTTAGTCATGTCCTACTTTTTATGAGGTTGTCATGGCAGAGATACTGGAGTGGTTTATCATTTTATTCTCCAGCTTATTTTATAGATGAAGAAACTGTGGCATAGGATGAAGTGATTTGCCCAGGGTCACACTGAGTGTCTGAGGCCAAATTTGAATTCAAGCCTTCCTGATTCCAAACTTACCACTCTAACTACTGTGCCACCTAGTTACCCCATTATTCATGAGTACATGGAAACAATAATGTTTATCATACCTACTTCATAGGGTTACTGTGATTTTGGAATGTCATGCCATATGAAACACTTGTGAGTTTTCTCTTTTAAAGAAAGAGTAGCAATATATTGTAGTGGGAAGAAATTAAAAAAAAAACAGTGGGGGAAAATACATGCAGTTAAACGGACTAGGTTTGATGGCATAGTAGATTAGCAAGTTAGGTATAAAGAGGTTTCTGATAAAAGGAAGCATCATATTTTAAAGCAAGGTTAAAAATGAGAAAAGTTAGAATTAAAATGTTGTTGTTGTTGTTATTTTCTGACCAAGCCTTTCCATTTTTCAGGGACTCTTCCATTCCATCATGTTTCCTACCACCCACCCCCCCTTCACATTTTGTCCAAGACCACAATATTATTGAAGCATTAGCAGGTTTGTAGCAAAGAATCTGTATTCAATACAGCCCTTTTTTTATGGGCCTTAAATATTGGTCTTGACTAATGCTACAGTGAGTTTGTTTGGTTTATTTACTTGGAGTTTGGGCATTTAGATATTCTATGCAAATTTATGTAAATCAACACACATTTTTGTCATTGATATGAAAATAGATGCCCTTGAACTTAATGATAAAACAAGTAGCAGCCTTGAAATAAAAGTGAACAAACCACAAAAGGCCTACAACATTCTAACTAGAAGCAAAATAAAAACATTTTAATGTGGATATGTTTTTAAAATTTTGACTATTTTTGGTGCATATTTGTTACAAACGTAAAGTATAATTTCAGGATTTCTATAGCATTTCATGGCCCAGGATTCTGTAAGTATCTCATCTTCTTATTTATTATTTACAGAGCACTGTACATAAACATAATGCTTTTGAGAAGATGCAAATTTGCCTGTACAATTCAATAAATTACTAAAATTTCCACATTCAATATTTATGGTACTCCACATAGTGAACACCAAACAAACATTAACGTTCCATATTTCCATACTGGATGACCCAATGATGATGTGTTTTTTCAAGTGATGCAAATGGGCTGCTATGGAAAACACTAAGAAAACTTCCTATTGTTTGATTACTAGAAGTTATAATCTTTACTCCAAAAAAAAAATTCTAGTAAAAAACTAAACAGACTGACAGTAATGAATGGTTATATTAAAATACATTTGAAATTAGGCAAAGATATAATAACAGACAAGATTTTAGAATAGCATGTCTTCATTCCAGCTATAAAGATGTTGGTGAATACTAAGGAATTTTATAGTTCTGGATGACAAAAAAATAAAACACTGGGATAAAGATTGGTTTGTTTTCATTTCTTTTTGGTGTTATTCATTCAGTCAATTCAAAAGTGACTGGATTATTTTTTCAAAGTCACTAGTATCAGAGAATGCCACTCATTATCCCTCAGAGGATTATTGTAGCAACCAGGGAAAAGAAAGTCTGGAGCCCAGGAGCCTAGAAGACATTCAGAATTCAGGAGAGGTTTTCTTGCTCTCTGGAGGAAGATTTCCAGAGAATGTTGATGCAACACAACTAGTATGTCTGTGGTGTCCCTTTAAGTAGATCCCAAAATGTAAGATAATAATCAATCACCCCTAGTACAGGATGTGTGGCAACATGTTCACTCCTAGACTGGCTCACTCATTCTGGCTTATTCTTTTGCTGGCAGATGTATCATCCCATAAATGAATCACCACCCTGAAGGGGTACGGGCCCAAGCCAAGAACTTTGCCCCTTACCCCAAAATAATTTGCATACCCATTTGTCTATGAGCCCTGGAAAACCCTACCTTGAACTCTCCTTGAATTTTCCCACTTGATCAAGTAAGTCTTTGGTGTTGGCCTGAGATTATAATCCTTCCATTTGTGGATCCACACCTTTCATTATGGCCTATGCCCAATCTCCCAATTCTCTGTAGATCAGCTCTCCATTTTTGGTTACCTCCTGATCAATCCTGGCTACTTCCCACCCTTGATCCTATCTAGACCCCATTCTCTTGGTCCAGGTCCCTTGCATTTGATCTCAAGTCACCCCAGCCTACTGGCCACTATCATCAAGATCTTCCCTAGAGCTCTCCTCTCCAGTTACCCCAGACTATTTGGCCACTCCTAGAACTTTCCCACTGTCTTTCTGTATCTAAGATCCTTTTTGTTTCAATTAAGGTGCTGAGATTCTTTAAGAGTCTGGCCAATATGGCAGATTTTTAGAACCCCACCTGCCTTAAATGGTGTTCTAATAAACCTTGGTTTTTGTTTGTTTTATTTTGTTTTGTTTTTTTTTTCACTGAAAGAAGGTTCAGTTCAAAATCATTCAAGCAGGACCTGGGTATTATATTTTGGGGTCCCAGCACCTCTAAACTTCAACAATGCCACAGTTATACTCAAATATTCAGTTTTTTATGACAGTACTTGTTAGAGAAAATATACTTCCTTTACTCTCTCCATTCTAGTTCTTGAGCCCAAACTGAGTCATTTCTATTTTCACTAACCAGTCACTCACAATAATGATAAATGTAATTATATAACCAAGGGCACAGCAGATAAGAATTCAAGACCTAAAATCAGAAAGACCAAAGTTCAAATGGCACATTAGACACTCACTAGCTTTATGACAGTGGGCAAGTCACTTAAGCTCTTTCATTCTAAATTTCTTAATCTCTATAATGTGGATAATTACACCTACTACACAAAACTGTGGAAATCAAATGAAACAACATATACAGATTTTTCAAACCTTAAAAGTTCTATATAACTGACAGATGTTATTTATTTAGCCATAAGGTAAAAGAAAAAAATACAGTTAATTCTCATCATTCGCAGTAAAGTCCTATAAAATCACCCCCACATAATGATTTAACAAATACTAAACCACTGCTTCTAAGGGAAATACAGGGTTAGGTAACTGGGAGCCTCTAGTTACGTTTACCTTAGTACTTTCTAGATCAGGCTCTATTTCTGGATGTACTATATTGTTTGGTTATTTACATTGAAATATTTATGAATATTTCATAATAATGTTCATAAAAATGTTTCATGAAACATTTACATGGTCAATAACACTATAATTCATTCTTTTTTTTTCTTTTGCTTTTTGGAGGGCAATTGGGGTTAAGTGACTTGCCCAAGGTCATACGGCTAGATTTTGTGGTAATTGTCTGAGGCTACATTTGAACTCAGGTCCACCTAGTTGCCCCTACAATTCATTCTTAAACAAAGCTTATTTAACACTTTCTATTTTTCTCCATAAGGCCTTCTTGTTCTTGGGAATAGTAGAAAGAATGTAAGCACTGTTCTTGGGGGCCATATTAAATGGTGACATAACCAAGAAAAAGCACAAAAATGTGAAAAATTTGGCATTAAATAGACTGTGAAATGGAAAACTGTTTAAAGTATGAAAACTGAAACAGGAAAGCAGAGCATTGCCTTGTTCAACCCCATCAAGGAACATGCATATCATGCAACTTTTTTTTTTTTGGTGGCTCTGCACATGTCTATGAATGACCAAGAAGATGTCAGGAGTATTGATTTTCATGTTATAAATAAATTTTAGCAAGTAGACAAATGAGCAAATAAATATCAAATCTCCAAATAATGAGGATGAAGGGTATCTCACAGGTATTTATGAATCAAAGACATGAATAATAAAATACAGTACAATCCTCACATAAATCTGAGTGGGACTATCACCAATGTAATCAATACCTGAGAAAAGTAAGAACACAACAAAATTTGGCAGGGAAACACAGAAGGAAGAAAAATGTATGTGCTATGGGTCACTTTCAAGTCTAGTGTAATGTCATGCCAAGGAAAGGCAACTTCCCAAGGTTCAGAATACCAGCATAGGTGCTCTCCATTTTATTCAGTGACAAATTAAGAACAGAGAAGATCAAAACATGACATCATTCCAAATACAGCATTTACTAAGTGTGATTAAATAATCTCCAAGGACTACCCCACCCCAGGACCTTCCAATCATTCAATCAATTACAAAGTCCCTGGTCTAAATACTTCTCCACCCCTAGGCTGTACCTTCATTTAGTCCACCACAAAGCCCATCTTCTCAAATGGAGATTACTTTCCAAACATAAGTAAAGTACCTTCATTTGTCAATCACAGAGCACAAAAAGGTCAAAAGTTCCCCACCCCTGGATCACAATTGAATCTACCCCAGAGTTACATCAAGTTTAAGCACAGCACTTAATACCCAAATGGAGGTCTTTTCTTCATCTAGACACAAGGCAATTTCTCAGCAAGCTTAGTTCCTGGGGAGACAAGGCTTAGCAAGGCCACAAGATACATTGCCAGTCTCTTCATTAATTCATCCTCTGTCTGCAGAACAGTCCTAGGACCCCTGAAAACATTAGCAAAACCCCCTCCCAAGATTTCTGTAAACATACAACAAGAAAATCCTTCTTCAGGGCTTCTGAACCAACAGAAAGGTTCCCAGACCCCTGCAACAACAGCACTGTCCTTCACCAGTGGACAGTATTCATTCTCTGTCTGCAGGACAGTCTCAGGAGCTCTTAGCCAACAGCCAGGTTCCCGGACTTCTTCAACAGGACTGTCTTTCACCAGTGGACAAATCTGGCAAAACAACATCAAAACAGACAAAGTACGAGCAGAACAGCCATGTCTCCTCAGTCCTTGGCAGCTCTGGGGGCAGGTCTCAAAAGTCCAGGGCAATTCAAAGTGGCCCTCAAAAATTCTCTCAGTCTCTCTCTTCCTCCACGAGGGTGCTGCTTCCAAAAAGTTCTTCTGCCTCTCCCTTGTCTCTCCAAATCTATATCACCAGCTCCTCCCTGTTCAGGACTCTCTTTTCAAGTCAACCAGTCCATCCCACAGGTGGGATTAACAAGCTCTGGGTTTTAACACAATCAAACCAAAAACCAAGCCAATACAGGGGGATCTTTATATTCCATTACTATCACATCTAGGCAGTAGACTTTGTAATCACTGGCCCATTTGGAAACATCAATACTACACAAAACTGCTTTGTTATGAGCTATTTATTTGCTGGTCCCCACTGCATTCCAGCTAGGTAAATCCTTCACCATTTTGTTCTTGAATTGATATAGATTTATAAACCCTTTCTACTCACAATCATATTTAGAAAAAAGATATTTATAAAATGTTATCTCAATTTGGATAACATTTCCCTTTACACAAGAGAATTGTGAAGTTACTCAAAGTAGCTATCTCTGGGTTTCATAGACCCTACTAGAAATTCATTCACACCCTTGGGTGTTTTGTTGACCACTCTGAAGAGAACTTATAATAAACAGCTAATCTTGACTTTCTAGACTATGGTGCTTATTTTTTTCCCTTTATACAAATATATTTTCCACCCTTTTCAGCACTTAACTGTTCTATATGAAAAGGGACTTCAAGGGGCAGTGCATCAAACTAAATGTTAAAGGAAGCATAGAAGGAATTGATATAATAATTTCTCAAAAATAGCTGAGACAAATCTCTGCAGCATGCTGATTAAAAGTCTTAATTAGTTTTCTTTGTACACTAATCTTTTTGTTCCTGCTCCATACATTTCTCAAATAATACTCTGACCTCATGCTATGATTATGACTTTTGACCACAGCTATGCTCCTTGGCTTCTTAGGCTGCTCACCCTTACTCTTCCTTTGAATGAATAATTCCTCTCTTTAAAAATAGTTTTTTGGAACAAATTTATAACTGTTTCAATTTTACTTTCTACCCTGGCTGGCTAGCAGAGGTGTATGGATTTACAATAGGATTGGACACAAAATTTAATTTCAGCTTTTGTTTTTATTTCATCCAGTTCCCATAATTATATGATTTCTTAACTGAATATCAGGTCATACTTATGTGTTAAAGAATACATGAATCAAGTGAGTAATGCTCTTTCCTCCCCTAATTCTCTCATATGCAATGAGGCAGCTCAACGGATAGAGCGCTAGGCTTCAAGTCAGGAAGACCAGTGTTCAAAACCAGTCTCTGACATTTACTAGTTGTGTGACCCTTACCTCCCAAGACTATCGTGAGGATCAGATGACATAATAATTGTAAAGTCTTTAGCAAAGTGCCTGGCAAAGAATAAACCATATATAAAGAGAAGCTATCAATCTATGTATTGTGTTCAATTATCTAAAGCCAAGAAACCAAACCTAGAAAAAAAGTATCTAAGACTCCATAGCTCCTTTTGAGGTTATAAAAGCTTTCTTAGGGTTCCAAGATGGTGTTGTTCCTTACATCTCCTGAATAAAGGAAAATGGATTAGCAGCAATGCTACTGGGTGAATTACTTTCAGTTAAGGGAATATTTGCCATCACAGAGCTCAGAGAATAAGCATTGATTTTTTCAGGGCCCCGACAGCATAAACAGGTGAATAAGCCTTTTCCACCTACTTATGATTCTGGTTCTTACTTTAATGTACATGAATAAGGGAAGGAGAAATGGTTGCAATAATTTTTGATTCACTTTCATTTTTGTGTTCAAGTCAGAACAAAGACTCTCTGTTAGAATTGAATCTTTCTACCTGACAAACTCGGAACACATATTGCTTGTTGTCAAATCAACTGACATAAAGATCTTTTAAATAGATAACTGTATACAAAATACCTGAATCTCTCAAATTCTATAGAAGAAGGTAGGGAATTTACAAGTCAGAATCTGCAGAAAGCAGATTCATATACTTTAATGACAATATACCATACACCAAGTACCATAATTAAATGGAAATGCTGGAAAGGCTAATGAAACCAGTGCTACTGGAACACATTTTATAGACATTTGTTTCCACTATATATGTGATCCTTTGCATAATTCATTAGGTATATGTGTAATCTATAGACCACATGATGGTATTAAACATGGGTGAGCATAATAAGGATGGAGCCTTGAACTGTCATTGTTGGGAAAGTCTTCTAAAATCATAAGGATAACATTCTAAGACAGAGGGGAAAGAAAAGATTTGGTGAGATTAAAGCAAAGTCTAGAAGCCAATAGTTTTAATTTCTTGAATTCATAGGATCCAAGAGCCAAAAAGAAGCTAGGAGATCATGCAAAGCAAACCTCATATTTTGCAAGTGAAGCAGTTGTGGCATAAAGAGGTAAGATAATTTTTCTTATTTTGTATATGTAGTACCGTGTTTCCCTGATAATAAGACACTGTCTTATTAATTTTTTTGGACAGAAAAACACCAGAGGGCTTATTTTCAGGGGAGAGCTTATTTTAATGAACATTGACAGCAATTTTAATAAACAGGTAAATGTGAACAAAAAAATGTACCTTTATTCAATAAAGAACAGGATGACACGCTCACTGCTGCAGCTCTGATTGGATGCAGCTCGGAGCGCGGCGTGCATTTCACGGGGGGAGGGGGGGACGGTGCATACAGAGGGTACCGTAATGTAGCGTGTAGCGCAGGGGATCACCTTCACTACAGTAGCAATCTCAATAGGGCTTATTTTCATGGGAGGGCTTATTTTAGAGGAATCTTACACAGTAAGGGGAGGGCTTATTTTCAGGATAGGTCTTATTATCGGGGAAACACGGTAGTCCCTCCCCACCTGTAAAGCCAAGAAAAGCAGTTCTCCAGAGGACTGCTGCTGTGAACAGCTTTAAGTTTCTGGTCACATAGTGTAGTGAACTTTCTGTTTATTCAGCAGTAAATTAAAGCAAAACATTCACAGAGACCAAAGTACAGAATTCACAGATTTATAACATAATAATTTATCACTAAAGTGGCCACATAGTTTTAAGCAAAAAATATCATTAAGTAAGTCCTTAACTCAATCATCCTTAAGGAGCAAGCCTCCTTAAGGGACACAAAGTACAAAGATCAAAATTCTCCACCCATAGGTCACATTGTTAATCTTTCAGTCAAAAAGTCTTTCTTCTTGATTGAAGATTAGTTTCCAATCATCCTTAACTCAATCATCCTTAAGAGGTACAATGTACAAGAGTACAAAGTTCTCCAACCCCTAGGCCACTGTAAATCATGATCTTCTCAGTCAGAATTAAGTACTCAAGGAGAGGTCTTTTCATCTTGACTCAAGGCTGACTCCCAAATTCCATGGTTCCTCTTCCATGAGTCCAGCTCCTGCCTGAATCTACCCAACTGTCACCTGTATTCATAGATCGGCAGCTCTCAGCAGCTCATCTAGCTCCTCATCCAGCTCCTTGTCCAGTTCCTCATCCAGTTCCCATTCCATACTAAAGCTCACAAGGTCCAATCTACATCAAGTCATTCCCAGTTTCTGTTTCTGGGAAGACAAAGCTTAACAGAGCCAAAACAACATTCATGCAAATTGCTGGCACCATCATCAATTCACTTTCTGCCTGTGAAATCAACACAGATCCACAAAGTCTGAGAACTCAAGACAAATTGACAGTACAGTCCCAGTACCTCTGAAACCCTCCTTCAGGATTTCTGTAAGGAGACAACAAGAAAATCCTCTTTCAAACCTTGGAGTAAGGTCCCAGGGCTTCTGAAGAAAGTATCACAAGCAAAACTCAACACAGACAGACAAACGGAGTGCCTGGCAACCTTTTCAATTCTGTTCTTTCCAAGCTTGGGCTTCTCCTTATATGTGGTCATTAGCTCCTCCTTGTTTTGCCCCTTCCTGTTGCATCAGCAAGTTCCTCCCACTGTGGGCTTAACAAGTTCTGTTTCTTAACAAAGATTTAATATAATCATGGTCAAGGCTGAAAAGAAACTTGAACTGAAACAAGGTGTTAAATAAATAAATAGCTGAAATAAGGTGCTAAGTACTTTTTTGCTTGCCATTATATCACCCAACCCCCAATGTCCATTCTCTTCCCACAGGGTCTCCTCCTCCCTCTCCATCATACCTGCCCCCCCCAAACCACAGACATACACATGTGAACCTCCTTGGATGAGACCATAAGTGACCTCTTCCTCTGACTAATGAGTTCCTTTCCAGAAAGTTCCTCCATTGAGGAAATGCACAGACCAGTCACATTGACTTCAAATCTAGACAATTACATGTCTCCCTGGTCTACTTCTAAATTTTACTCCTGCTCAGATATATTACCAGCACATGCTTTACCTCCCTTTTAAGTACTGGATAGTAGGGATTGTCTTTTTCTAAATTATAGTTGCATTCCGTGTCTGAGCATAGTGGCTTATACATACCAAATATATAAAAAAACCCAATATCCCTATCTATCTATCTATCTATCTATCTATCTATCTATCTATCTATCTATCTATCTATCTATCTATCTGACAATCTACAATCTATTTCCAAAGAACAACCCCAGGCTTAAGGCATTCTTTGAGAATCATATTCTCAAGATCATATTTCAGCAATGAGTTTCTTTTACCAACCTGAAGACGCATTGCTTCAAATAATAAACTATATAAATAATATAGAAAATAAGGGATTGGCCAAAACCACTAAAGACTCTGATGTAAGGATAAGTCATGCCAGACTAAGCCTATTTATTTGTTTTTGACAATTGAAGGTAATAGATAAAACTAGCCTGGAGAAGAGAAGATTTATTCACACAGAAGACTTATTCACACAGCCACTGGTCTCCATTAGCACATGCCTGAACTGTCACAATAGCCATCCAGCTAGATGGCACAGTGAGTAAAGCTCCAGCCCTGGAGTCAGGAAGACTCAAGTTCGGTTCTGGCCTTAGACACAACACCCACGGAAAAACACTAGCCGTGTAACCTTGGACAAGTTACTTAACTCCAATTGCCCTCCAAAAAGGCAAAAAAAAATTGTTGCAATAGCCATCCAGTTGGTCTCCCTGCCTTGTTTTCCCAATTACACTCAGATGACAAAGCGATTTTCCTAAAATATAGGTCTGACAATATCATTCAATAAACTCTAATAGACCCCATTATCTCTATGAATAAATATAAATATTCCATTTGGATTTTGAAGTCAAACATGGCTTTTTCATTCCTTTCCAATCTTCTCATATTTTACTTTTATTACATATATATTTACACTGCATCATCACCTATATTCCAGCTATTTTCACAAATGACACTCAACTTTATACCTTTTCAATAACTGTTCCCTATGATTGGAATGCTTTATAGACACAGGTGCATTAGCATATATATGTATATATACATACAGTGACAGAGTGAGTTGTTTATTTGATTTCTCTTCCATTAGTTTGTGGGCTCCTTGAGGATGGGCACTTCTCTTACCTTTATTTGTACCACCCAGTGCATAGCTCAATGACTGACATTGATGTTGACTGACTCAGGAGCAAGGAAATAATTGTTGGCTTCAAGTATCTGAAGAGCTGAAAAATAGAAGAGGGAACAAACTTTTTGTCCATTTTCCCCAAAAGGGTGGAATTATGAGCAATGAGTATAAGCTGAAAAGAGGCAAATTTAAGTTTGTGTTAAGCAGGAAACTTTTCATGCTTAGAACTTCTCACAGAACCTTTCTCTAGATATAATGGCCTCCTCCTTCAAAATCACCCTCTTCAATCAAATGCTGCATGCCCACTTGCTAGAGATGATATGCAAAAAAATCATTTTTTTTTAAGTCTGAGTCAACCTCTAAAGGGTTTTCCAATTCTAAGATTCTGGGATTCTGTTATAGACCTGGTTCATCTAGCTCCAGACAAACAGTTTTACTCCACTCTCATCCACAGGCACAGCCCACTCCAATTAATTTCCTCATTCTTGTGTCCCAGGTTCAGGTCAACTTATTCAGGCCTGGCTCTGGTGTGTATGCCTACTGCCACCAACTTTGCCTACATTGTCATGAAGATGGGCTTATGTTTCTATAAGTTGTTATACAGGTTTCTATTTGCTTCTCCAATTTCTTTTTTTTAATTTTTAATTAATTAATTTATTTGTTTTGTTGCTTTTTGGAGGGGGTAAGGCAGGGCAGTTGGGGTTAACTGACTTGCCCAAGGTTACAAGGCTAGTAAGTGTTAAGTGTCTGAGGTCAGATTTGAACTCAGGTCCTACTGACTCAAGGGCCAGTGCTCTATTCACTACACCACCTAGCCACCCCTTCGCTTCTCCAATTCCAAAGTCATATCCCTCTGTTTTCCTCTTTCTACCTGAGTAGATCCAAAACATGAGCATGATCCATTATTAGACAATGCAAAGTAAAATAGAGATCACACAGAGGAAATCATAGTATTCACAGTGATGATAATTAGCATGATGTGCGGTTTGCAAATTCAAATACAAAATAAATGGTGTAATAACTATTTGAGTATAACCTCAGCAGTTGTCTCAAAACTTGCCCAAAATAGGAACAACATGAGTTAACATAAGCCCTAGGCCAGAGTTGCTACTTGATTCATTGGACTGAACATTTGCAGGTCAATTGCCAACCCGTCTTTATGATCTCAAATGGTTGGTTTAATAGCTCTGTTTTACTGACCTAAATAACCAGTATGGGTCAGAGAATTGTGCATAATGAATGAAACAGTACATTTAACAGATTCCCAGAAATAGTTTGCAAAGAGAACATTTCCTTACAAAGATGTTGTAGAGTATAACTGTTCCCCTTACTGGGAAGTAGGGGAGTGATAATGAAGACAATGTCATGTGACTAGTGAGAATAGCTCCCCTAACACTCCCCATCCCATTTTGGATCAAACATTACATTGCCATGCCTATTACACTATATACTGAGGGAGTTGATTTTTATCACAAGAGTAAGTTAATCTTATCTGATTTTTTCCCAAAATTCTAACTTGTCAAGATATCTACATATTTGACTCTGAAATCTAATGTGTCAGTCCTACTTCCTAGTTTTATGTCATCTGCAACTTTGATAAGTATGCTATTGACACTTTTATCAATGTCACTGATTAAAAAAAAAAACAGAGTTGGACAAGATACAGAGCTCTCAGCCAGTCCACTGGAGACTCCCACCTAAGATATTAAACCACCCATAGAAATGTCTATCGAACAAGTTTATAATCTACCTGAAAATCTTCCTACCTTTATTTTCTCATTTCACAATACAACCTCAAGAATCTTTCTCAAATTCTTCATTAAAAATTCGGAAACAATATAAACACTGATCTTGGTTGTCGTGGCCAGAATTTGATTTCTGCTCCCCCACTTACTACTTATTTGTCCTTGTTGAAGTCACAATCTCTCTGCGCATCAATCTATTTGTGTAAAATGAGTTTAGAATTAATAGCTACCAAGCTATCCTCTGACTCTGTATCTATAATTTTAGACTATCCAGACCCTTCCTCAATTCTACAGATTTAGCATAGCCATTTATGGAGTATGGAATGTCAGCACCTGGGTATTCTAGTCCATTCCGGGATAAATATTAGCTTTCACCATCCATATATGCCTGTGAAGCCTTGTACCCAGAAATAAAGCAATCAAAAAGAGCAAAGAAGGGAAAGAAATAAAAGAGGAAGAGACAAGGAAAAGAAAGCAGAGATGAGAGAAAAAGAGACAGAGAGAGAAGAGGAGAAGAGAAGAGAAGAGAAGAGAAGAGAAGAGAAGAGAAGAGAAGAGAAGAGAAGAGAAGAGAAGAGAAGAGAAGAGAAGAGAAGAGAAGAGAAGAGAAGAGAAGAGAAGAGAAGAGAAGAGAAAAGAGAAGAGAAGAGATAAAAGAGCATGGCATGGTCTGTCCTATGCTTGCAAATTATATATTCGATAATGTTCTAATATTTATGTTTCTAGAACCAAATTATAGGCAAACTCAAAATCATTGGCAAATAATTTGCAGATACCTATCCTCTTTGCTTTATGAAAATCAAGGCATCTTTTGGTCATTCCTGATGTTTGCTATTTCTCTACAGTCTCTCAAAGATTATTGACAGTGGCTCAGCAATTACATCTGGCAGTTCCTCCAGTAACTACAGATATAGTTCACTGGAGCCAGTGATTGAGTCATCATGGGTAATTAGATGATTTCTTACTATCTCCCTAGTTGTCTTTGACATGAACTCTTCAAAGATTTGTTTTTTGCGTGGGGTGGGTAGGGGAGGGCAGAGAAAACAGATGCAAATAATAGATTACCATATGTCTCTGATCCTTGGTTATCAGAATCTTGACAGCTCCCAGTATCAGTCCCACTTCTTCTTTAATATGAGTTTTCCCCATGATACAGAGTTTTAAAAGGGAAAAAAAGAATCCCTTCTTTTTCCTTTTTAATTTATCACCTTTAACTCATTTAGAATTTTAGTACTTGGTATTGTTTTATTAATACTTCCATATGATATGATATTCAACTTCTGCTACCTACTTTACTTCCATCTTCTATTTTGAATTAGCCTTTTTATGTATTTGATTATTTTCCCATGCAATTGGAAAGATAGGCAGAAAGACAGACAGATGGCAGGATGGATAGACAGAAACGTAAGTTGACAGACAGACAGACAGACATAGATAGACAGATAGATAGATAGAGAATAGATATGATTTAATATATACCAGGTACTATGATAAGTACTGAGTTATCAGTACCAGTTAAAGTAAGGTCCCTGCTCTCAAGAACTGTATATTTTAATGGGGGAAAACATCCCATATAGGAAAGATGGAAGGGTGTGGAACATGTGGTTGAGACAGCTGAAAACATGGCTCAGAGGCCTGGGTCCAGACAAGCAACAAAAGCTAACCTATGAATGACGGGGTTCCAGTGGTTTATTCCAATTTTCCATTGAAAAGGGAATTGGGATAATAACTGAAGCATTTACTGTAATTATTGATAACTCTCTCAAGAACTGAATTTAAAGTCCTCCTCATTCTGGATCTTATTGTCATATGTAAAAGCAACTCATTTTCTTTCCAACATCTGAGAAAGCATTGCCTCATCCTTCTTTTACTTTAAAATGGAAAGTAGGCATAGGTAGATAGAGATAGACCCCCCAGAGATTGAGGTTAAAACTACTCTCCTCTGTGCTTTCTACTTCTGCCTGAGAAAACATTGTCAGTTCTGCCTTTGGCTACCAAGGAGTTTCTGAAGACCTATGCCTCAGTTTATACCTGAGATCCTTCCCCAGCATCTACTCAGCCCTTAGAAATCACTGGAATAGGGAGGCTAAAAAACCAACCCAAATGCCTCCCTGGAGTAGATTTGAAGGCCTTAACAATCTGTAGTATAGTATCACTTTGCCAGTTAGCTGGCACAGTGGATAGAATGCTGGGCATCAGAGTGAGGAAGACAAGTTCAAATCCCACCATTGACACTTAATTGTATGACTTTTAACTGCTGTCTCAGTTTTCTCAACTGTAAAATGAGGATAATAATAGTTCCTACCCAGTAGGATTGTCGTTAAGAACAAATGAGATACTTGTAAAGTGCTTAGAACAAAACCTGGTATATAACAGATGCTATATGAATGTTGGTTATTATTATTAATAATTATTATTATTGTTACTATATGTGGGGGCACTGTCAGAACTACATAGTTACATTGAAACACCTCTAAGGAGCAATAATACTTCATATTTTCAACCATAGTATTACCCTATGTAGCACCAATGCAATATTTACAGCACCCATGATCACCATAAAGACCATGACTATCAGTATCACATAACATTCATTCGCAAAATATACCAGATTCTCTAGATAGAGGATAGAGCTGAAGCATTTATTTTGACAACAGAAAACTAAATCCCAAAACCAGTAAGCCAGTTCCATCATAGTACAAAAGATATTCTTGCCATAATAACGCTGAGAGCCATAGCATCCTTCAGCTTTCCACAAACCAATATGCCTTCCCACAAAACAATACGAGATCAATATTTACTCACAAACTTCTCTATCTCCTTAATGAGCACCTTTTCTCTCCCCCAATGTCTGGCTACCTCTGAACCAGCTTCCTGTGGGCTCTGCTTCCCTTCAGCAAAACTCCTTCCACCACAGGCTCCATGTGACCACATTCAGCCTATTGGGGGCGGGGGGCGTAGTTTATCTTCACAGCAGGGAAGCTTCCTGTGATCTCTACTTCCCTTCAGCAAATTTCCTCCATCACAGGCTCCATGTGATTACATTCAGTGTATTAAGGGACAGAGTTACCTTTCAAAGAAGGGGAGGTCTTCAAACTCTCCCCTAGGTCTATTAAGGGGCAGAGAAGATCTTCAAATTCCCATTCCCATTACACCCTGTTTCTTATTCTCTCTCACCTCACAATTCAATCTGTCACTATATCCTATCATTTCAACTTCCAGCTCTTGCATTCATCTCCTTCCAACCACTTCCTTAGTTCAGGTTCTTAGTAGTTCTTTCTTAGACTATTGCAATAACCTCTTCATTGATCCCACTGCCATAATAAAATTCAACAAACATTTATTAAATGCCCATTAGGTGCCAAAAAGATAACCCTTGCCCTCAAGGAGCTTATAATCAAACTAGGGACAACAAATTTAAAGAATAGGAAAAGCAACAGGGAGAGGGTCACTATATGGTACCTATGTTGTTCTATGGAGTCAAAGCCAAGTGGAGCTACTTATGGAAAATGGAGTCTTTCTCCACTCCAAAATATTTTCCACACACCTTCCAAAATGATTTTGCTTAAGCTCAATTCTGACTAAACCTCTTTCCACCTCAATAAAGTCTCATGGTTCCCAATGGATCCCAAGAAAATTATAATCTTCTCTTCTGGATTCTTAAATACCTTCACAACCTGTCCTAATCTACTTTTATCTCTAAGCTACTATTGTTTCCCACTTTCTTATCCCATATTTACTCTACCATATTCTCTATCCTTTATTTCCCTCCTCTTCTGTTTTACTAGAAGAATATTTATTATGGACACACTATATGTCCTCTCCCACTATTACGATTATCATCATCATCATAAACAACAACAGTGAAACTACATCTCCTCCTCAGCCTCCTCCTCCTTAATAACATCATTATCTTGTTCAACTCAAGTTAACCTCTGGAAGACATTGCATTCTTATCTACCTTCCCTGGTTTTCCTTGTGTCTGTTAGAATTTGATACCCTTACCCTTCTACTGTCACTATGAAAAATCTCATCTGTGTGCTTCACTGCATATTTTTTTCTATCTCCCTGGTGTTTTCCATGTTTAAGTAAACTAATAGGCTACAGGTCACTCTCATTCATTTGTCATGTAATGAAGTACCTGGATTATAGGCTGTTTCTTTACTGCAATACACAGGAGCATATTTAAAGACTCCAATATTCTTACTGATCTCTCCAAAACACTGGAATCAACCAATTCAACAACCCTGTCATCTGTATCTTCTACCTCAGATACTCACAGGGATAATTATTACTGAGATGCTAACATCTCCCATAAATATGCTATCTTAATGATCTTGAATTCTGAAATTTCCTCCTATCATAACCTTTTCAGTGGCCTCCTAATTGATCTCCCAGCTTCTGATTTTCCCTCATTTCTAATATCCTCTCCACAGCTCCCCAAGTGATATTCCCAAGACTCAAGGCTACTTATTTAATTCTTCTATTCAAGAAGCCCCAGTGGCTCCCTATTGTCTATAGGCTAAAATAAGAACTTTGGTTTGGCATTTAAAGTCTTTCACCAATCAGAATACAACATATATTTTCAGAGTGATTTCCCAATTCTGCCTTCCCCTCTTTATATTTTTCAGTACCATTGGGGTATTCACCTGAACTATCCTTCCCAACTATGGAAAATGTTTTAATTATCCCCTAAGTGACTCTATTATGATAAGAATAATGGTCATAATTTTGGACAGGGACAAATTTAGACTTGCTATAAGGATGAGAGATGTTGAAATTTTTAATGTACTTTTTGGGGAAGTGATGGATTTTCTTCACAACAAAGAGGTAGATGATCATGATTTTCTTTTAGAGAAATTTCTTTTTCAGTACATGTTAGACTAATAATGCTTCACTTTTGATCTGATTCCATTCTGCAACTTCTGGGCATTTTCACCTTTGATCATTCTTTCTCATGGACATATCTTCAATCACTCATCTATTGAATCTTTCCCATCTAAAAATATGTCTCATTGAGCAATACTTAAAACTTAAATAACAACAATATCTACAACAACAAAAGGGAAACCTTTTACCCTATCAGTTTCTTAAACTATCATTCTAAATCTCTACTCCTTTTCATGTTTAAACATCTAGCAAATAGTAATCTGTAGTTATTGTCTAGACTTCCTCAGGACCCGATTATTTTTCAAGTCCTTTCATTCAATCTGACTTCCAACCTCTCCATTCAATTGAATCTTTACTATTCAAGGTTACCAATGATTTCTTCACAGATAAAATCAATGACATTATCTGAGCCTTAACCATGCCTGATGTCTCTATAATAGTGTGGTGAAATAGAAAAAGTAAAATATTTAGATTCAGGGGAACCAAATAGGAATCATAATTGGACATTTACTATATACGATCTAAGGCAAATCCCTTACTTTCTCTGAGTTTCATTTTTTTTTCATTTGTTAAAGGAGGGGTTTGGATTTCTATCCCTTCTACAACCTGCACCCCCACCCCCCCAAAAAAAAACTCTCACAAATGTCTTAAATTCTTATGAGGGCACCACAAAAAGATGGTTCCTTTCAGTCACCTAGATTTTTTTTTTTTTAAGCAATCGGGGTTAAGTAACTTGCTCAAGTTTACACAGCCAGTTATTTCTGGATGTGGTGCTAAGTATCAGAGCCTGGATTCGATCCCAGATCATCCCAAATCTGGAGCTGGTGCTCTTACTCACTGAGCTACCTGGCCACCCCAGTCACCTAGATTTTCAATCTCAAAGACTTCCTTGCCTTCACCCTCTCTCTCGGTCCCCTCTACCTGTCAGCTGCCAAGTCTTACCAATTCTACCTTTGAGACATTTCTCATATACATTCTCTTCTCTCTATTTTTATGGCCATCTACACTCTTCATCCCTTCATCACCTCTCCTCTGAACTACATCAATAGCCTCTTAAGGAGACTCCCATCTTCTAGTCTCTACCTGCTCAAATCTACCTTGCACAGACTTATAATACTGTTCTTCCCAAAGCATACATGTAACCATGTTACTCTCCCAATTAAGAAGTGGAAATATCTCCAGATTGTCCCTAGCATTAAATATAGACTACTTTATCTAAAATTTAATGATCTTTACAAACTGATTATAGCCTGGATTTCCTGGGTATATCACTGTATATCACAGTATATCACTGTTCTTCACAAATGTCATATTCTAACCAAATAGTCCTAGCTACTTTTCTCTTTTTATTACATCTATTTTCTTTCTCAGTGTCCTTCTTTCCTTCCTGGTTTTTACCTCTTAGAATCCCCAGCTTGCTTCAGTGCTGTTGTCAAATGCTACCTTCTACACAAATTCTATCTCGATTTCACACAGAATCTAGTGCCTTTCTAAAAAAATGTTACTTCATAAATGTCTCTTACTTTCTATTCTCATTCCTTTACATAGAGAGGCAATGTGGCATACTGGATAGGAAGCAGGCTATAAAGGGAGAAATAGAAGAATGTTGTTTCAAGTTCTTCCCCTAATATATTTTGGCTGTGTGACCTGGCAAGTCACTTAATCTCTCAATACTCTAGAAAGCTCCAGAAATATTATAAGTTGAAAAAAAAATCCTGACCTAAATTGGTATAGGGAGTTACTTCATCCAAGAATTCCCTATATCAATAACAACACAGGTCTTGTCTCTAACCCAAGATGTGGATTAAATCCACCTACCACCAATGGAAAGTAAATTCATGGAGATGAGAGACTATTTAAATATTGTCCTTGAATCCCGTGTCTGCCATATAGTAGACACTTAATAAATTCTTGAATAAATTATTCTGAGAAACATTTTAGAAAACTATTCCATATGTAAATTTTTTAAATATTTGGTTTGCAAGGAATTTTCACCTAAGTGTTTTGAGGCTTCAGGGAATCAGATTATTGCTGTAGCCTATGGGGAAATGCTTCTAAGAAATGATATTACAAATCCAAGCATCATCTGGATGATCAACTTATTTAAAGCACAGATGGAGTTACCAATTTTTATATGGGTAAATTACTTCCCTCTGTCCTCCAAACTATTCTTCTAATTGATTTGTAATGATGGTGAAAGTATACAAGGTTAAATATTTTTCAAAAAGAAATTGATTTTAAAGGATAAATGAAGGAATTAGCTGTTGACCATCAAGATGTTTTCTTTGAAAATATACATTTCATTGAAGTAAAAATTACCAAATCAATCTAATAATCATTTTATCCACTTCATGCTATTCTACTTATTCCTTGATTTTTTGGTGTAAAACTCATTACTAGATATAAAAAGAAAAAGGAACACCTGGGGAATTTCACCATAGAATAGATTTCAACTCAGTCATTAGCTAAGAAACAATATTAAAATATTCAGTGTTACATAAGAGAGCTTTAGTCATACTCAAAGTGATTTTGCTGAAAATCTAGAGGTGATAACATGGAGGGAACCCGAAATGTTTTCAATGAATATATTTGAACTATGATCCTAGGTAAAAACCAAATCCCATATCATTTAGATTCATAAAAATGTTAGAGGTCATCGCATCCAACTTGCTCATTTTAAAGATGAAGAAATGGAGGTCTGCACAGCTGGAATGTCTTGCCCAAAGTGAAATGGACTATAAATATCATAGTCAGAAGGCTAATACAGTTCTTCTAAATCTTATGACACTCTGGTTTCTTTAGGATATGTTTATTTTCACTAACAAACTCAATGAAAATAGTCACCACACATTTTGATGATCAGTTACCTGTTTTCTAATACTTCTTCGCCAAGCAACTTGCTGATTCCAGAACTTGCTTATCAAAGAGAGTAATTTAGGGAGGTGACACAAAACAGTGGAAAGAAGAATTGAGTGGAAATTGGAAAAATTGGGTTCAAATCTGTCTGCCACTTATGATCTGTATGACTTGGAGCAAACCATTTAACTTCTCTGGGCCTCAGTTTTCACATAGGTGAAATAAGCTTATTAAGTCAATGAATGCTAAAGTCCCTTCACATTTTGAATCTATTATTCTACAAAATTTTTCTTATTATATATATTTTTTCCCAGCAATAGGGAGCCCCTCGGAGTTTATTGAGTGGTGGGGGATGGGGATGGTAGGAGGTTGACTTGGTCAGAACTGCACTATAGGAAAATCACTTTTAGTGGCTGAATGGAAGTTGAATTGGACTAGGAAGAGATATGAGGCAGGCAGACCCACAAGGAAACTATTGCAGTGGTGATAGATAGATGATAGACAGATAGATATTTAGGCAGACAGATAGATAGATCTATATCTATATCTATATCTATATCTATCTATATATATATATATATAGAGAGAGAGAGAGAGAGAGAGAGAGAGAGAGAGAGAGAGAGACAGACAGACAGAGGGAGAGAGAAATTAGTGCAGTGTCTGGCACATAGTAGGTACATCAAAAATGTTTATTCCTTAAATACGCATTTAATAAAAATTTAGGAATGTTCATATTATTTAAAGATCCAAAGGTTTTAGATGAGTAATATGCCTATCTGCTCCTGGATAGAGTCTCCTTTCTACCCCAAAGACAAAGTATTGTTTCTCAGTCATACTCTTGAGATTTCTGCACTGAGGAAGATAAAAATACATATATACAAATTTCAGATGATTAATACTATAAAAATCTTTAGGAGAGTCTACTTAAAGGAGTTCTAATATCCCCTTTTTATAATTATAGCTTTAAAAGGAGTATTATATTTTGCTAATGAATTTACCTTGTCCTCATGGTTAATATTTATGTTATATTTTCGTTGGAGTCTTTGTCCTTCAAGCAATCCAGATTTCAAAAACTGTGCCAAGATTGGTATAATATGTTAAATGTAAATATTTATGAACCCATGTATTTAATCCAATTATTAATCAATTATTGTGTGAAATGATTTGACATACTAGAATTTTAAATAAATAAATCAACAGCTGAGGTTGAGCTATAGTTTATGCACCTAAAGTCTTCTTATTCATAATAAAATACTAGTTAAACACCCATAAATCCAATATAGCTTTCAACTGGATTTGAGTGATGGTTCCTCCATCAACTTATGTCATTTCCTGAAGCACAGAATTGAAATTTCAAACATAAACTCTATCAGTAGGAATATTTTCCTTCCCATTGAAATTACATATTTTTATACAAAGGAATTATTGCTCTAATGATTTTTTATGATGCCAAAGATGGTAGGATATATATGTATGTATATATATATATGTATATATATATATATTCAATGATAACTAATCATTTTCTAAAACTTGGAACAGTACAATATCCTATGCTCCTTCCTGCCCAGGGATAAAAGTTTAAATTCTGGAGCCCTTACTCCCTGAATAACCTATATTCTTTACTGTTAAAAGCCAGCTTTTGGGAGGGATGTCATTCTATGCTGAACACAGCACAAATTGGTCAGTAGCCAAGCTTCTACTTCCCATAAAATCATTCTTCTTTGTCATATCCCAGAGAATCTTCAATGGCACCAACATCACAGTCTTTTATTTTATCAACCTGTTTTTTTTCTTTGTCATTCTCTTCTATTTCTGAAGATGTAATGATTGACAGAATATCAGAATTGGAGGGAAACTAAGTGACCTTCTAGGATACCTCATACAAAAAAAAAAGGAATTTCCTTCGATATCACAGCACTAAAGTGGTCATTCAAGCTTTGCTTCATTATCTTAAATGAATTCCACCCCTCCCTGTTTCACTTTGGTTTTGTTTAACAGTTAGATCTGCATTAAGTCTAAATTAGCCTCTTTACAGTTTCTATCCATGATCCCAGGTTAGCCTTTAGGAGCCAATTATTAGGAGGCATTATTCCTTCAAATATATCTTAAGATAGCCATTAAGCTTCCAGTCTATCTCCTCTCTGAGCTAAACATCCTCAGCTCATAGAATCAAAATTTAATAGATGAAAGTCTTTAAAAGTCACTTAGATCAAACACACACTTCACACATACAAAAAAACAAGAGGGTTCCTACCATATAATATGAGGTAGGTGGAGAGTCTCTAGGTGTAACTATACCATGGCTCTCACGTGTAGCATTAAAGGTAGATTCTCTTCCCATCAGATGTGAGTTCCTTAGAGCTCATAATAAAGTTTAGAGGGTTTTTTTTTTCATTTCTTTATATTCTCAATGTTTATATCTCAATGACTGATGCACAGTAAACATTTGGTAGATTCTTGTTAACTGATCAAGTGCCATTTAAAATGTGACTACCTGGGCGAAAAAGGGAACCATCAGGCCTGAGAAAGAGACAGGACCCAAGAAAGGTCTTGGTTATATATGGCATTTCCACTTTATCATAATACGTATTTATCTCACTTCATAATAAAGATTTGGTGAGGTTTGATGGAAAATTGGTTTTCTGTAAGAAATCTTTCATGTATCAGGGCCATATCTGACAGAACTATCCACTCTGTTGCACTGCCACAAAAATTCCCAGCCTCATCATAATTCAGGCTTATTCTCTACTCAGCAGCTTGTATTAATCTAAGGGACATGTTTGTTGAGGTTTATAGCTTATCTCTACTTCAAGGAAAGGAAAAAAAAAACCTACTCTCTCCCAAACTGTACCCTTTGCTATTATTAATCACAAATAGCATAGATACTGAAAGTTGTCACTAAACAATTTTGCAAGCATGACCACAAGCTCTCTTGGAGTAGTTTGGCTAGCAGCTTGCTCTCTCTGTCTCTCTCTCTCTCTCTCTGTGTATGTTTTTCTCTCTTACACACACACACACACACACACACACACACAGTGATATAGTATTGCCAGAAGCCACAGGTTCACCAAGTAAGCCCCAACTTCTTCAAGGAGGTCTCTTCTCTACTCCCTAACACAATCATCTATAGCAGGAAATCACTAGGTGCCATAGGCTAAGTGTAAAGTGCCTGAGGCCAGAGTACTCTATCTATATGTGAGTCAGCTCTATCACATGGTACATTGGATGGATTATCTTCCAGTTTTATCTCAAAAGTCTCTTTCACAATAATTTGTCACTTAAATGATGTACCTGTTCTGTGCCAGGCATAGTAACAGGACCCTAGCATAGAAAGGAAAACAAAATTATATCTCTACTCTTGAAGAACTTAAATTCTAATACTGATGACAATAAATAGATGCATGAGTGTATGTATAATCTACATAGAATAAATATAAAAATAACAGATGCAAATAAATAAAAAGGAATTGTATGTAAGGTTCGTAAGGAGGTAACAAAACCACAAGTCATAGAGAGGATCAAGAATAGCTTCCTGTAGTAGATGGTGCTTAAACTGCATTTTGAAGGAAGAGAGAGATTTTTAAAAGTAAGAATTCAGAAAGGGGCACACTTCAGGCATGAGACATGCTAGTATAAAGAAAAAGAGATAGAAAATGGAGTACCATCTCTGAGGAATAGAGAGATCAGTTTGGACTAGATCACAGGATTCAACGTTGGGATAGGGAATAATGGCCAATGAGGTTGAAAAGAGAGTTTGTAGACAGGTTTTAAAGTTAAACCAAGGAGATTTGATGGTATCCTTTTGGCAATAAGAAGCCACTGAAGTCTACTGAGTAACAGTATAATATCACTAAATTCTGTTTGGAAGATGGACTATGATATGGAGAGATTTGGATAGGAAGAACAATTAGATAGCTGTTCTAATAATCTAGGGAAAATTGATGAGCATTTGAACTAAGGGGGGAACTGGATCAGTGCAGATAAATCATCAGATTTTTTAAAATTGCTGTGAAAGTAGATAGATCAAAGTATAGTGATGCTATTTACAAAATTAAAAAATAGGGACTTTGGGAAGGGGTATAACTTGGAAGGAAAGATAACAAGTTCACTTTGGAACATGATGAGTTTGAGATATCTAGTCAAAGTATAAAGAGGAGTGTTCATAAGGAAAAGATGAAAACCATAAAAGAGGAATACTATGAAAATCCAGAGAAGAGAGAGTACCTTGGGGGAGGTAGGCAACCATGTCAACTGCAGCACACAAATCTGGTCACCATGTCACGACCAGATATGTCATCAGATAAGCTGGTGAATTTCAGTCTACATTTCTTATGTCTTTCTGGCAACATCATTAGCAACAGGGCCCCAGGAGGCAAAAGGTAAGGTAACTGTGGTCCAAATAAATTGAGATGACCAAAATTTAAGTGGTACAACAATAATTTGAAGCCAGTTCCCTTTTATCCTTACATAGCATGAACTCGACTCCTCACCATCCTGATGATTCTCCTTTGGACACTCTCCTATTTATCAGTGCTACCCTAAAATGTGGCATAAGATACAAAATATTGTACTTGAGATGTGATACAGTTAAGATGAAGCCCAGCAGTATTATAACTTCCTTATTATGGATGCTACATGATAGACAGAGAGATGGGTATTTAGATAGTATTGTGGTCTAGCTGTGATTCCTTCATATACATTTTCTTGTAAAATGGCTTTTATTAAAAAATATCACAAAGGTGAGACTTTACATTTCCCATTATTAAATCTCATTTTATAAAATTTAACCCAATGTTCTGTCTAGTCAAGATATTTCTTTCGATTCTGACTTAATCATCCAGTGTGTTAACTATCCATTCAAATTTTGTAGCATCTTCATACCTGCTAGGATGCTTGTTAAGCATTCCATCTATGCCTTTTTCCAAATCATTGCTAAAAATAAACTGAAATAGCATAAGAACAAACATAAATTCATTAGTCAAGTTATTAGAGACATTCTTCTGAGTTGATATCAATTCATTATCAATGGCTAATCTCTTCTTCTGGCCATTCAACCAGCTCTGAATGTGACTACACAATTATCTACTTAATATCTATCTTTTTCAAAAGAATACTATATGAAAGTTTACTAAGTTTTTGCTAAAATTTAAGCAAGCTTTCCTTATTTATTGTATTCCCTAGGTCTATAAGATTAGCAATTCTGTGAATAAAAGGAAATAAGCTTAGCATGGCATGAATTATTCTAAAATAAACCATAATGGCTTGTCATAATCACTACTTTTTTTCTAGATGTTCATTGTATCTCTAAAAATATATTATAGAATTTTGCTGAGAATTAACACTCAATAGCCTCTTGTCTATAGACTGAATTCTATTCACTTTCTCTTTTGGGGAGCAAGGGGGGAACTATGGAGAATGGGGAACTATTCATTCTTCTCTAATCACTACCTGTAGTAACTCTAATCCTATAGTAATTTGACAGAGTCTTTGGATTATTTTTTTCATAATTACATTTTATTTTTAATCAACATGTGTTTATTTTCTTTCCTACCTGCCTCATTACAAACGGGGAAAAACAACAAAGAAAAATGCAACTCTTGAAACAAAGATGTATAGTCAAGCAAAAGAAATTCTCCTATAAATAAGTCCCTAAAGTGAATGTCTCACTCTGCATATTGAATTCATCATCTTTCTTTTAGGGTGTTGGTAGCTAACAACAACAGCAACAACCATAATAGTTAGAATTTACATAGTACTTTAAGGTTGCAAAATAAATATTATCTCAGTTTATCTTCATGACACACATAGGAAGTGTTTCTCTTATTGTCTATGTTTTACACATGACAAAACTGAGGTCAACTGTGATGAAATGGGCTTGCCCAGGATCAACTAGTTGGTAAATACCCAAGGCCAGATTTAAACTCAGATCCACTGGACTCCAGGTTCAATATTCTATCTATTGTACACTTTGCTGCATTCATTATCAGTCCTATGGAATTGTTTATTATCTTGATCAGTGTTCTTAAATTCTTCAAAGTTATTTGTTCTTACACTGTTGTAACTGTATGAATTATTCTGGCTCTAATTCGCTTCAACCAAGAACATTCCATATATATCATCTGAAGTTTCTCTGAAACCATCCCTTTATTTCTTATAGCACAAAAGATTACAGATATTGGCCCAGTCATCACTTCAGAAAGTCATTTAGTACTTTGAAAAATAATTCACCTGGTTCTTGTGACTTAAATATTCATCAAGGAAAGCTAGATGCTTTCTTAATACAGCCTTATCTTGGATACCTAATCACTGTTGGCCATATTTATTTTTATTTGCCATTGTTATGGAAGAAATCTTATATCAACTCCAAACAAACATAATGATTATCTATTGATGGTGAGGTTCTTTAAATATTCACAATTTAAATAAAATGATACTAGTTAATCAAGGCTGAGAACATTACAAAGTCTCCTTTGTAAAATCCACATTAATATAAAGGAGTTTTGTTTAATTGTTCACACTGGGAATAAAATCCATTGAAAAATGTACATAAATTAATCTATCATTAGCACAGATATAGATATATTTGTCTAAGTGCTACAGATGGACACTAAACTGGGACCAGAATTTAATGGAGGTGGGGAAAAAGAGCAGGTTCAGTCACATTTAGAAAACAATTTAGGGCTGTTTTCTGTAATACAAAACTGTTGTGCTCACAACAAACTATTTAATATTACTATTCTCTAGGTAATCCTAATAGCCTAATATTGAGAAAAACAAAACACAATCATCGAAACAGCAATGGAAACATGATGGTATGAGCAAGCTAACTGTAATATGTTATCATCATTGGTCTCTGTGTGAGAAGTGGCATGAACATTATTAAAGACATATGAGAAGACAAATGGTTGTGGATCAGTAAGGTGAATTAGACAATAGATGTAAATCCAAGTCATGCAGTGGCACAGTAGAAGCCTCTATCTTTTGTGTAGATCCTCTGTGAAAGATACTTATGAAAATATTTAGAGGGCTGAGTCAAGATGGCTGAGTAGAAGCAGGACCTCCCCACAGCTCTGGCTTCCACCTTCCCCAATCCATGTAAAAAGGGGACTCTGAACAAACTTTGGAGCTGCAGAACCCACAAAATGACACAGAGAAGATAATCTCCCACTGAGGACAGCCCAGCAGGCCGGCAAGAATCAGCCAGCACCACCGGCCTCACGATAAGATTTAGCCCCAGGATGGGCCTGAGCAGCCGCCAGGACTCCAGATTAGCAGCATCTATGGCCATTTCCAGATTTATCGACACATAGATGTTAAGGACAAAGTGAGAGGTCAGTGCAGTCTGGACATTGGGACCCAGTAATTAGGAGTGTTTGGCTTTTGCCCTTCAGGGCAAGAAGCCACTGAGAGACCACCACAGCCAGCCAGCACCATGAGGCAGCTTCAACTCCTGGCTTGCAGAGTGTAGGGAGACCAAGCACCAGTCTCAGGGGTAATCACTCTTGCTTTAACCTGCTTGTATCTGGATTGCAGTATAGGGTGGAGGTCCTGGGGTGTGTTTCCAGCTTGCCAGAGCCTGTGGAGACCTCAGAGAAAGCACCCATCTAATACCTCCTGCAGCTGAGAAAACCCCAGAGTTTGGGACAAAAGCTCCCCTGTCTGGTGGCAGAGTCCTACTATGGCAAAAAGCCCAGGCGTCAAGTGACTGAGGGGTGATATGACCAGCAAAGGAAACAAAGCAGACAGAGGTTTCCAACATTAGACTCCTATTTTGGGGATAAAAAGGAGCAAAGCATGGAACAAGAGGAAGACAGTGAAGTCAGAACTCCTGCACCAAAATCTCCAAAGGAAAATACAAGCTGGTTACAGGCCATAGAGGACCTTAAGAAGTAGATAAGAAAAGTGGAGGAAAAACTGGGAAGAGAAATGAGAACAATGCAAGAAAATTATGCAATGAGAGTCAACAGCCTGACTCAGGAAAATCACACCTTAAAA
>NW_027185761.1:4981001-4992079 GCF_028583685.1 Petaurus breviceps papuanus | reverse complement strand
GATACTGTTAAACAGATCCAAACAAATGAAAGAATAGAAGGCAATGTGAAATATCTCATGAGAAAAACCACTGACCTGGAAAACAGATCCAGGAGAGATAATTTTAAAATTATGGGACTACCTGAAAGCCATGATCAAAGTGAGAATCTAGAAATCATCCTCCAGGAAGTTCTCAAAGAAAACTGCCCTGATATTTTAGAACCAGAGGGCAAAAGAGAGGTTGAAAGAATCCACCAATCACCTCCTGAAAAAGATCCCGAAAAGAAAACTCCTATGAATATTATAGCCAGGTTCCAGAATTCCCACACTAAAGCGAGAATATTACAAGCAGCCAGGTAGAAACAATTTGAATATTGTGGAAACACAATCAGAATAACACAGTATCTGGTAGCTTCTACACTGAGGGATCGAAGGGCTTAGAATATGATATTCTGGAGGTCAAATGAGCTGGGATTAAAACCAAGAATCACCTACCCAGTAAAACTGAGTATCATGTTTCAGGGGGAAATATGGTCATTCAGTGGAATAGAGGACTTTCAAGCATTCTTGCTGAAAAGACCAGAGTTGAATAGGAAATTTGACATTCAGATAAAAGAAGCAAGAGAAGCATGAGAAGGTAAATAGGGAAAAGAAATCATAAGGAACTTATCAAAGTTGAACTATTAACATTCCTACATGGAATAAAATAATTAAAACTTATGAAACTTTTCTCAGTAGTTGAAGGGGATAGAAATATATATATATATATGTCTATATATGAGGTTATATGGGCATGTGAATACATATTTGAATGTGTGTATATATGTTTACAGGTATACATAGATAGAGGTCATAGGACCAATTTAACAGGAAGGGATGATACTAGCCACCTCCAAATCATTCTATTTTTTGTTTTTTTTAATTTTCTTCAGCCAAACATAAGCAATTGCTTACTCTAATGCTTTCTCAAGCCCTCCTTTAAGTTTCCATTTTGAAATTTTTTTAAAAAAAGATCTACCTTCAGAATCCTGTTGAAGTTCTTCAGGAAGTATTGCTATATCTTTCTTTCTGCTCCGAGATCTTCCTTAACCTGGCAATTTATTTTCTAACCATAACATTTCATAGATAGATAGGGACCCAAATCTTTGCAGTAGGTAGTAAATAAAATTTCAGATAACTGAATTGTAATCTCATAAGCCACAAGGCTCACTCACTACTTGTGCCATGAACAGTGATTGATTTTTGGGTGCTGTCTCTACAATCCATTTGTTGTTTAATTGAAAAAAAAAAAAGCCTCACGCCTTTTCTACAGTGCATTCTGCAATGCAATAGTAGAATAGGTTTCACTGCAGTGAGAAAGACCCTGTGGGGTTTATACAATTGAGTACTGGTGAACATGGCCAGGGTGTCCATCATATTATTTGGGTTAGTAAACTCGCATCTGGATATAATAAAAAGGTTTTGGAATTACAACACCTGTGTTCAAATAGCTTGTCTACTATATCATAATAGTGACCTAAAGTAAGTCATTTAACCTCTCTGGTCTCAGTTTCCTCATCATTAAAATGAAGATAATAAAGTAGTGATTTTTAGTTCTATTTCAGCTTCAATTCTTTTTTGGCCATAACAAAGAATTTATAGGTCAGACTACATCAGACTTGGAAGGGAACCTTGATGTCATCCATTCCATTCTCTGTCTTTATGGCAAATCCTGTCTGAAATTTCCCTGACAGAAACAAACTGCTTTTGAGGAGGGACAGGGTGGAAGGAGAGAAAGAATAGAATAAACAGAAAGAAAATAGTGTAGAGGAAAATACTTTTAGCAATCTAATTGTGAAAAATATTTTTGAAGTAATTTTCTCTGATAAAGTCCTCTTTCACAAATATATAGAGAACGAAGTCAAATTTATAAAAATAAGAGCCATTCTCTAATTGATAAATTATCAAAAGATATGAACAATCAATTTTCATATGAAGTAATCAATGCTATCTATAGCCACATTAAAAAAATGCTCTAAATCATTTTTGACTGGAGAAATACAAATTAAAACAATTCAGAGGAATTGCCTCAAACCTATTAGATTGGCTAACAGGACAGAAAAGGAAAATAATAAATGTTGTATGGGGATGTGGGAAAACTGAGACACTAATGGATTGTTGGTGAAGTTGTGAACTAATTCAACCATTGTATAGAGCAATTTGAAACTATGCCAAAAGGGCTATAAAACCATGCACACCCTTTGATCCAGCAATACCACTACAAAGCCTATATCAAAAAGGATTTGTTTAAAAAGAGAAGGATCTATTTGTACAAAAATATTTATGGCATCTCTTTTTCTGGTGGCAAAGAATGGGAAATAGAGGGGAAGCCCAGTAATTGGGGAATGGCTGAACAAGTTGTGGCATATGATTGCAATAGAATAATATTGTGCTATAAGAAATGATGAGTAGGATGGTCTCAGAAAAACCTGGAAAAACTTACATGAATTGATGCAAGCTGAAATGAGTAGAACCAGCAGAACATTGTACACAATAACAGCAATATAGTAAGGTGATAAACTGTGGATGACTTAACTATCCTCAGCAATACAATGATTCAATACAGCTCTGAAGGGCTTACACTTAAAAATGCTAACCATCCATCCAACTGAAGGAGGTTTATAGATCCAAAGGACAGATCAAAGCATACTTTTTTTTAACTTTGTTTTTCTTGTTTTCTTCCTTTTGTTTGATTTTTGGTCTATGTGTTCTTTTTTTTTTCTTTTTTTTTTTTTTTGGGGGGGGGGGTCAAGTGACTTGCCCAAGTTCACAGGGCTAGTAAGTGTTAGGTGTCTAAGGCCAGATTTGAACTCAGGTCGTCCTGACTCCAGGGCCGGTGCTCTATTCACTGAGCGACCTAGCTGCCCCTATGTGTTCTTTTATACATAACTAATATGGAGATAAATTTTGCACAACTCCACACATATAACCTATATCAAATTGCTTGCCTTTTTAATAAGAGGGTAGGGAGAGAGGGAGGGAGAGAATTTGGAACTCAACGTTTTTAAACAAATGTTAAAAAATGTTTTTATTTTTAACTAGGGGAAGTAAAATTCTAAAAAAAAATTTAATCTCCCAGAACATAAAAAAAAAGAATTTACATTGTAGAATCCTTTGGGTATGTGGTGCCAATTCAAAGGTATTTATTCTATTTTCCTAGTTCTTTCATTAAATATTATGAAAAAATATATTAAAAAAAGAAATTTCCCGACAAACTTGTGAAATGCAGTTCCAGATGAACTTAATTTTTTCCAGTTGGAAATTAGAAACAAAAATTAACAAAATATTTTTCTAAAAAAATTCCAACCACCCAACTCTTGAAAAGTCTACAATTTCAGCAGCATTTTGATGTTTTAATTTGCGATTTAGGACCACTATAGGAGGAGTATGGCAAAGTAAAATGTTAGACTTAGATTCAGGGAAATCCAAGTTCTACCTACTAGCTGCTGTGTGACTTTGACCAATTGCTGAACTCTATGCACCTCAAAATACTCTCTTTTGCTAAGTGACTGGGCAGTTGTGATCTGAATTGAGGGAGTTGTTAATTTGTGACAATTTCAGTTGATTTCTATAGTAGTCCTTTGAAACATATCAACACAGCAAGAATGAGCTTATCTACTTTAGTTGTATTTTCTTATATTATGATACTGTATATAGTCAAATTGGTTCAATACTTCCAGCATTCTATTCCTTGCTAAATTTAGGGATTCCAAAAGATGAGTCATGAGTTTTAAAGGAAAATGCTTTTTCAGTAAGAAGCACATGCTAGCTTTCCCTCACTTGTTCAAATCTTGCTCTTATATTTATCATACAGTTCTTTATTGCTTCATTCCTACGCCATGAAAATTTTCAACCTGTCAGTCTCAGGGCATCCAATCAAGCAAACTCTATCTGTAGCTACTGAACTAATTTCTCTACCTTAAATACCCAAGGCCAACTTCCCCAGATCCCATATACAAACCAATGATTTCATGACAGGATAAATGGTTTGAGAATTTGGCATGGAGGAAGCCCTGAATGACAGAGAATGAGAAGATATATAGAACCAGAATAAGTGGTCAAGTATGTGGTGAAATGGATGAATTGCTAGACATGGATTGGAGTCAGGAAGTGTTGAGTTATGTGTAGTTGAGTTATGGTTAATCTTAGACAAGGCTTATCAGAGAAGTAAGTAGTTTTCTCACATGTAAAATGGGAATAATAATAAGTTGTCCTTTTTTTCAGTCATGTCTGACTCTTTGGGACCCCATTTATCATTTTCTTGCCAGAGATGCTAGAATGGTTTGCCATTTCTTTTTCTAGTTCATTTTCACAGAAGGGAAAACTGAGGCTAAGAAGGTTAAGTGACTTGCCTAGGGTCACACAGTTAGTCAATCTCTAAGGCCAGATTTGCACTCAGAAAGATTCATCTTCCTGACTCCAGGCCCACACTCTAACTCTATCCACTGTGCCATTTATCTGCCTGTAGCGGCAAGCACCCAAAGCGTCCTCAGGGTGTCTGCCACCACAGGTTCTTAGATATGCTTTGTTAAAGGAAAGCAACTGAAAATGGGTTAACAAGCTTACTTTAATCAGTCAAACAAATGTATCGTTTACCTAGTTCAGGGGAAAAAGGTCAGCACCCGGAACTTCAAAGTATACAGACAGAATTATCAAGACAGAAACAGATCAAGTAGACAGATTTCCAAACTGTCCAACCATTACATCCATACCAAACAACATCTGGGTTTCAAAGCCGGGGGGCTCTGGACAACAGCTAACCCAGAGTTTTATCAAATCACAGAACACTTCTCAAAGTGAGCCCCAAAACAAAGCTTCACATCAGGGCTTATATAGCCTTCTCCTGGCTCAGAGAATGTAACAACCTTATTGACTCACTGGCCAATCAAGAAGTATCTACTGAAAAACAAGCCTTCCACCCCAGGCTCCAGGTGCACATTAGCCTAGGGGCAAGGAAGATCTCACAAATTTACATTCCCATTACACTGCCCTACATAAATGGGACCTACCTACCATGTAAATATAAAATAAGATGACATGTAAAGTGCTTTAAAAATCTTAAACTGCTAGATGATGATGATGATGTTGATTCCCACAAGATTCAAAGAACTTACATGCCTAGTCAATAGAAACACAGCATCATAGAATTGGAGCATTGAAAGGAAAATAAACAGCCTCCTAGTGCAACCCATATCTGAAAGATATCTTCAAAATTGACAAGTGGTTTTCTGGCCTCTCTCCATGAAAGACATTCAATGAGAGGGAATCTGCCACTTTTCAAAATAGCCTGAAATAATTTTTGATAGCTTGAATTGTTACTAAGTCAGTTTTTTTCTCCCTACATCAAACCTAAATTTATCACTATAATTTCTACCCATTGCAACTAATTCTGCCTTTTAGAGTAAAAAAAAATAATCTATTTTCACATGATAGCCTTTCTAATATTTGAATAGAACGTTGACTCTTCTATTTCCAGGCTTAATATTCCCAATTTCTTAATCACATACTCATGTGACATGAATTCAAGACCCTTTATCATCCTCAGTACCCTCCTCTAGATGGCCTTTGTGTTATTTGTGTTATCCTTCTTAAACTGGCATGTACAAAACTGAACCCAGTAATGACGGTGAGGTCAGGTGAGGACCCTATATAGAACAACTATCAGCTCCTTATCCCTGGGCACTATGCAAGGTTGTATCATATTATCATTCTTTGGCATATTTCACAATTGATTCATATTGAGCTTGTAGTCCACTAAAAACCCGGTATCGTTTTTTTCAGACAATGATGTCTAATAATTACTTCCCCACCCCATAATTGTGAAGTTGATTTTTAACTCAAATGCGTGACTTTACATTTATTCTTATTGAATCTCATCCTACTAGATTTAGCTCAATGCTTCCACCAGTCAAGAGCTTTGGGACCTTGCATTGTTCCCTCATTCAGTGTGTTAGTCATCCCTCCCAGGGTCGATCTGAGAATTAGGTGAGCATGTAAGAAAAGAAGGAGAGGCAGGCATGCACATACATGTATGCACAAAATGTGTTCAAAAGATATATATTTTAAAATGGATTGAGAATGAAATAAGGACAAGCAACTGTGGGCCTTCTTGTTTAATTACACATAATAATACCACTCCCTCACATGAGAATGAAAGGTCTTAAACTTGGTCTCCTATGTTTATAATGTCTGGTTGTGCATCTAGCTCTTTAAAGTTAGACAAACTTTTTTGATTATTAAAGATCACAGTATCATGAGATTTAGAGCTTGAAGAGGTCTTGGAAATCTATACCAAACCCCCTAGAAATCTATACCAACCACTAGGTATTACAGATAAGATAAGAGAAGCTAAGAGTTGTTAAGGGGCTTGCCAAAATTCACACAGTTGCTAATCAGCAGAGATTGGATTCAAAAGCAGGCTATTATCTTCCTGCTCTCAACTATAATTCCCTAATTCAACCTGAAGGATGTTTAGGGCCAAATTGCTGTGTGGACATCAGACATTATATACTAAGATCTGAATGGGAGCCAAAGGTAGTGGATGATTCATTTTCTCTCACTCCCCACAAGCCTTCAGCAATATGCTAATGAGAAAATCATAGCCTTGATTCTTATGTGCAGGTCAGTTGAGTTTACTGTCTGCTGGTCACAGATCAGGCCCTTGTGTCACAAATCCTCTCCATTAGACACAAATCTATTTCCATGCCTGGAAAAAGCAAATCAAACATGTGCAATCAACTATCTGTGGGACAGGAGCAGCAGCATTTTCACATAGAAGGGACAGCCCATTACTATTCCCAAGTGCCTTGCTAAAGTTTTGCATATTTGGTTTTCACAACTGTAAACACCAGATAGCTATGCATAAAGATATGATGGGGTTCATTTAATCTCTGTTCAAACTCCTTGTTCACTTGTTGGACTCTCTTATAAGGGATATTGTCATTTCAGAGGCAGTCTAGAAGCTAGTACTAAAGTAGTTGCTAGGGGCAACCAAATAAAAAAGGCTATTAAAAGGCCCCTACTTCATCTTTTATATGCAAAATAGTTCCTAGCTTCACAAAGCTGGTGGAAGAAAAAGAAAACAAATATAAGTGGAAGAAAGTCAGAAATAAGAAACCTTTGGAGATTGTGGGGAGTTCACTGCACAAGGAGTTAGAAAAACTGAATGGGAGAACCAGCTCCATGAATGATTAGCTATCTGTGTTACCTTGGGCAAGTCATTTAGCTACCTTAACTTTAGCTTCTCTATATTCAAAATATAGATAATTGTTTGGGGTCTAGGATACTGTGAGGAAGAAATAAGATAATGAGTGTGAATGCACTTTGTAATTTTATTCTATTTTATTTTGAGATTTAAAGATACCAAAACTGGGGCAGCTAGGTGGCACAGTGAATAGAGCACCAGCCCTGGATTCAGGAGAACCTGGTTTCAGATCCGGCCTCAGACACTTAACACACAAAAAATAGCTGTGTGACCTTGGGCAAGTCACTTAATCCCAATGGCCCTCCAAAAAAAAAAGAGCAAAAAGATACCAAAATTGCTTTACAAACTGCAAAAAAAAAAAAAATCATAAATATAAAAAAAAATGAGTGGTGATTTTTTTCTTGGAGTTTACCTGACAACAAGTTTCAAAAGTAAGTCTTTCTGGTGGCCAGGTACAAGCACATTCCATTTTAGTTTGCCAGGGGAGAAAGGAAGAACAGTTGTTAGTAGCACCCTATCTCTAGTTTTGCTTAGGAATTTTACACTCAACATTGAGCTCTATACAATAGGTGCCTAGGAATTCTTGGGGTCTCAATAATATAGGATTCTTCAATATGCTCCTGTTTGTAAATCTGGACCAGCTCTTTACTCTCAAGATAAGCAAATTCCTTGAAGTTCAAATTTAAATACAAGGACTTGTTGGCAATATTCCTAAAATAAAAAGGTGGATTTCAGCAAAGTAAATAAATATCTTAGATGCTAAATTAGTTATACAAAAATTATGAGGTGACAGCTTTCTGATGGACGGTCATGCCTTGAAAGCTACCCTAATTTTTCAGCATGGAAGACACCATCTTATCTAATATCTACCAGCTCAGGATAGGACATTGCTAGTAGTCGAATGCTGGTAATGCAAATATACTTGTGTTTCTCATAAGGCTGTGTGTTGCCCTTTCTTCTCTAAGCTGTTCATGACAGCTACACATCTGCTCAGCAAGTTACTCAGAGTAAGTCTGCCATTTGTTTTTTTGCAAGCAAACTGTGATCAAAAACCCTGAACATAAGCTAAAAGGATAGCTTGGTGTCTGTAACATCTGGTTGATAATACCTAAATTCCCTAGAATACTAGGTTTAAATCCTTGTAGGGTTAAATCAATCTATTTTTTTCTTACAAAGAAAATTAAATTCAATGAAATGTAGCTTACTCAGTGTGAATTCTTTGGCTCAGAATATAAAAAAGTAAAGTCCTATTTATACTTCTCAGTGATACCCAGAACTTTTGAAGTAAGTTGTAGTACAGTAGTATTTTTGAACATGACAAAAACAATCTAAGTCAAATTGTTATAGCTACTATACCCAATTGAGCTCAGAAGCAACTATCTGAATATGACTGCGTTAGCATTTCTTTTTTCCACCACTGTCACTATGAGATGATAAAAAGTTGAAATTCAAACTTATAACTGTAAATTAAACAATATAAAGTATTATAGAATTTTGGATCTGGAAAGGCCTTAGAGACCTGACCCTCTCATTTTACATTTATGGCAACCAAAAAAGAGATGAATAGAGTGACTTATACAAGGTTACATAGATAGATACATAGGAATAAAATGGAAGTCACTTCTAACTCAGCTCAACCCCAGACTCCCAAAGATACTTTTCCAATCTCTGCCCCATCAGTCTTCTCATTCTAGCAATGCTTCAACTCCTATGCTTTCCTCCTCTGACTGGTTAGTTCGTCCTAGGAAATCCTTCTGAGGAAGTATTTATACCAGCCACAATCACTTCTAACCTAGACCAGTCTGTGATTACCTAGACTACTTTATCACCTTACCCCATGCAGGTATCCTTTGCCCTTCCCATTTCTACCTCCTGGTTCAGGAAAACTAAATATTTTCTCTGATCATCATGACCTCTCAACCCTCTCCAAAAGAGGAAGTATGCATGAAAAGTAAGGCAAATTCAATTCTCTCTACCTTAGAGGATTGTTCTTGTTGTTGTTCAGTTGTGTGTGTGTGACATTTTGTGACTCTCTGGACCATAGCAAGCCAATATTTTCCATGAGGTTTTCCTGGCAAATGTACTGAAGCAGTTTGTTCATGTACTTCTCCAGTGGATTAAAGCAAACTGAAGTAAATGACTTGTCCAGGGTAACACAGCTAGTAAGTATTTGAGGTTGGATTTGAATTTAGGTCTTAATGATTCCAGTATCACTGCTTTGTCCACTGAGTCAGCTAGCTACGTCTTAGCTTAAAGGATACCAAGATCCGTCCTTTGTTGCATCTCAGCTTTAGAGGCTTCTCTGAACACACAATCTTCTGCAAACAAAATGTATAAGCCAACTTTCCCTCTACTTTATCGGTGGTTTATAGCCTTTCCAAGATAAATAATTTATCGTCATTATGGTAGCTGACCTTGATGCCATGTCCATCTTCATTAGAAGCTCTGAAGCTGAGATGCAACAAAGTATGGATGAATTCTCTGCTGTTTATGCTAATTTTGGCCTTACAACTAACCCCAAGAAAACGCAGATGCTCCACCAGGCAGCACCACACCATGCATACTTGGAACTGATGAGGGATGGCTCACAATAGGTTCAGCAGGAACTCTGATCTTTATCTTAAGACCAGAAAACCAGTCTTGAAAGAATTCAGCCCAAGCCAACTTGGAGTCAGAGTTGTAAAAGTTTATTTTACACTTTACAGCAGGCAAGGGTCCTTTAGGAGGACCTGCAAGTTTATTGTTAGGCTGTATAGCAGGCAAGAGTCCTTATAGGAAACCTGCAACCGCAAAGGGATAGAATTAAGATTTTTATAGGGTAATACATAGTAGAACCCTTGCTAATTATGCTAACTAGGTGATTAAGGGTGGGATTAGGGAGGAGTTAAGGTGGGGTCAGTGTTTAAAGGAACATGCATTTTTAATGTAACTGCATAGGCATATTGCCCATGATTCACTGAGAAAAAGCCCAAGGTCAGGGGGGGCCTCCTGAAGGTGTGGTTTTAGGCTTGAAATGTCACTAAGTTGGCTAGTGGTCAAGGGCTGATGGAGAAGTACCCAGTTTGCCACCCATCAGTGTCATGTTTGACAAGATTGATGTCTGGGAGCCAAGGCTAGGGAGTTAACCCAGAGACAGGGTACTAAAGGATTCATTGAGGCAGCCAAGGAGTCAAACTAGAGATAGGGTACCGAAGGATTCATGGGGGCAGAGGGACACTATACAAGGGGGAGATAATAGTTGCCTAAGCTGGAATGTTTATAGATATTTTTGTGAAGGATTCATAGGAATAGCTTGTCACTGTTCCAAGGTGAGATAAGCAATTCATGAGTTGTTGCTGGGCAGAGTTATTGCTGTGAAGCTAAAGGGCGGGGGGCGGAAGGGGGGTGATTCTACAAACTGGTTTTACAAATTGATGTTACAAATATAGATCCCAAGCACCCCATCAGAACCATCAGCTACAACATATTGAGAAGTTTTAAATGTTGGTAATAAGTGTGTTTACCTTGGCAACATACTTTCCAGGGATGTACACATTGACATACACATTGCCAAAGCTAGTTCAGTGTTTGGGAGGCTTCAAAGAAAAGTTTGGGAGAGAAGAAGCATTAGATTGATTACCAAACTAAAGGTCTATAGAGCAGTTATGCTGACCTTGTTGCTGTATGTCTGTGAAACCTGGACAGTATACCCCCACCATTCCAGGAAATGGAATTGCTTCCATTTCAAAAGGAAAAAAATGGATTTTATTCCATGTCAACTTTGTTTTTTTACAATAATGTGTCCAAAAAAAATGAAGTCTACATAATTATGAAATACTTTCCATTTCATAAGGAAGAAAGAAAGAAAGAAAGAAAG
>NW_027185761.1:4968246-4976001 GCF_028583685.1 Petaurus breviceps papuanus | reverse complement strand
AGAGAGAGAGAGAGAGAGAGAGAGAGAGAGAGAGAGAGAGAGAGAGAGAGAGAGAGAGACTGATTCCTAACCCCTAATCTGCTCAATCACTATCGTTTTAGCCACTGTCCACCATATAGGCAAGATTGTCCAAACTGAACCTCTGGGTTGCCACTGAACTCAATTTGACCCCTTCTTCATCTCAGTGCAAGGAGAAAAACAAACAAACAAAAACCAAACAGATGCTTGTCCTGCCTGAGGCAGCTCAGTGAGAAAACTGAGGAACAAAAAGAACTAGGGAAAGATACATATTTGTGGCTATGTGGCTCTCCTCTAAGCCTAAGGGAAAGGCCAGTTAGGGCCACTTCTGTTACCCCAGAAGTATGAAGAGACTGAGGCCTCTGGAATGTAAACTGCCCAGTATGGTAAAAGGCTGAAATGACTTTAAAATCCAGGCCCCCACCCTGAACTGCTCCCTCAAAAAAAAAAAGGCATTAAAAGGGAAGAAATTAGAAAGTGAGCATTAAGGGAAAATTAAGTAATAATAAAAAAGAGACATTTTCCAAACAGTCCAGGAGGGGAAAAATTCCATAAAAACCCTTGAGCATGAGCAGATACTACAAGAAGGATGATAGTAATAATAGCTAAATTTATATAGCACTTTAAAATCTGCAAAGCACTTTATAAATAGTTTTGTTTTAGCCTCACAATAAACCTCAAAGGTAGGTGCTATTATTATGATACTTATTTTCCAGATGAGGAAATTGAGGTTCAGAAAAGCTAAATGACTTAGCCAGGGTTACAGAGATAGTAAGAATAGTAAATGTTTGAGGCAGGATTTGAAATTGATCAAGTCTTTGTGACTCCAGGTCTAATACTCTATTCACTGTCATAACCTAGCTGCTACCTATTATTAATATGATTATTGTGAAGAGATATTAAAAATAGAAAGAAATATGATTTCCAGATCAGTAGAAAGAATCCAGACATCTATGAGTTAATATTTTTAGGCAAAGGTAAATTACTCAGCACCTGATAAATTAGAGGAATTATTGAATTCCCAAGAGAGTAAGAAATAATAGCATAATATTCATGGATAGTTTATCAGAAATAATAATTATGAAAATAGAATTTATGAGCTACACAGCAGAAATTATTGGCAAAAGAGAAAAACTTGAAAGTAGCAAGTTCCACTAAATAAAAAGGAATAACTGATTAGTAATTCAAATCCACAGATGTCAAGGAAAATGTCACAGAAGTGATGCAAAAAGGAATAAAATTAGAAGAAAACAAGATTTTCATACAAGTAAAACATATTATTCTGAAAGATAGTATGTATAGAGTGAACTTAAAGATCCTTTATCTCAGGTCATAATGTAATAAACAATACAAGAAAACTGACAAGAAATTCTGAACACAAAAAACAAAATGGCAATTGAAAGAGTACACAGATATTTCCTTCAGGGAGAAAAGGAAAAAAAAAAACTATGCTGCAAAGTCAAAGATACATAGTGGTAAAGTTTAACAGCTCTATCCTTTGTTCCTCAGGAGATGAGGAATCACATGTAAAAGGGACAACTAATAACCAAAAGAATGGGAAGACATTGACCCAGGAAGAAAATTTCAGGGCAAAAAGGGAAATGTGAGGGATTAAAAAAAAAAAACCTGGCTGACAAAGATTAAAAATGACCTGTACTTCCAGGATTGATTGCAAGGAATGATATTCTAAATTGCACAAAAATAAAAGGGGGTAAAATTTACAAGGAGTTAACATACAAAATATTTAGAAGAGGGTAAACAAAATAGGTAATTTATAATTGTTCATTCTACAAGGAATTCAGAGATGAAAAAAGAACTAAGTATAAGGGCCACAAATGCAATAAAAGTCTAGGATTAACATAAGAGAAAAATAAATAAAAAAGAAAACAAGATTTTTTTTTAGAAAAATGCTTATAAAAAGAAATTTAAAATACTAACAAAATGAATAGGTTGCAAGGAAGGGGGTTTTTACTTACTCTTCACCTTAGAGGGGAAATGAGAAGAAACTAATAACTAGATGATAGGAAGAAGGGGAAAAATAACAAACAAAACTTCAAAACTAGTGAAAGTAGGTATTTATGATAAGAGGAAAAGAGCTGGTGAGAAAAGGATTTGCCTTAAAGTATAGTGAACTAAAATAACTGAACAAAGCACTGTTTCTAGAGGAAGAGAGGAAACAAAATAATTTTAAAGTAGAAATCTAACTCATATCTATAAATAAATGTAAACAGATTAAATGTAAATTTAAAAAATTTAAATGTAAAACATCTAATAAAAGAAACAATAACAACCACATACATACAACAAAATGAGGAGCTAGTTAAAAAATGCTAATACCCCAGGTGAACCTAAAATAGCAGGATTTACAATAAATTTTTTAGAAAAAAATAAAAAGAAGCATTCAAAACTTAACAGATAAACAAGGAAACTATATTATGTTGAAAGGAAACAGACAGAAATGAATATCAATATTATATTACATGCCTGAAATGTCAGCATCTAAATTCATAATGAAAAAAATTATCTGAATTACAAGAAAAGGTAGGCAATAATATAACAGGAGCAGAAGATTTAAATGTCCCTTACTCAGTTTTGGATAAGTTTAACAGAAAAATAAACAAAAGGAGAAAATATAGAACTCAACAACCTGCTGGAGAAACTACAGCTGAAAACTTATGGTTTCTTCTAAATGGTACTGGTAATGTGTATTTCTCAGCACTACATGAAACTTTTACTAAAAAACATGGCCATTTATTAGGGTAAAGAGATATTATAAAGAAATAACCATAAAAAATAATGAAAGGTTCAATGAACTGAATGAGCATTTAAAAATTGGAAAGCCAACAAATAAATTAAGCAGAGAAGATGAGATTTTCATAATTAGAGGAAAAATGAATAAATATTAAAAAATAGAATGATTTTTAAAACCCTAAAAGCTCTTGTTTTTGTTTTTGTTTTTAAACTAACAAACTTGATAAATCTTAACCAACTTGATTCAAAAAATTGTTGTAGTAGTTATGTACAGATATGTTCATTATTTGTCGTTTGTCCTTCTTTCTGGAAGAGGACTATGACATCAGGGAGGTGATACCACAATATGCAAGTGACTTAGCCTTAAGGGAAGAAAGCTATGCAAGGTCACCAGCCTCACTTTCTCCTAGGGAGCCCTCTAGGTCTACTGTCAAGCTATAGATCAGGACAAGTGGAGATGGCCCTTTACAGTGTGGAAGACCTTGACCTTTTTAAGCTGAGGTCTTTAACAAGCCTCAGTTTGACTGAGGCAACACCCATTCAGTGATTAAAGCTAGGTAAGAAATAAGGCAGAGAATGACCATTTTTATCTAGGGCAAAAAAAAAAAATCAACCTGGAAAGGGAAGATCCTTGGGGTTTCTGGACAAAAGAGAAACAGTTGCTATTATGTTCACTCTGAGCCAATAAGGACCCAAAAAATGACCAAGTGGGGCTTGGCCTGGGACCTGTTGTTGGTCAATCAATAATGAATAATAAACAATAACTTCTGTGAGTAGTAGTAGGAGCTGCCCCACTGGGGACCCAAGTGGAACTGGGCAGCTGGGCAAAACAGCTTTCCCTACCTTTCTTCTTCCCTCCCTCCATTCCTTCTTTCCTTCCTTCCTTCCTTCTTTCTTTCTGTCCTTCCTTCTCTTTCTCTCCTTCGCCTTCCTTTTCCTCTTCCCTTCCCTCCTTTCCCTTCTATCTGTTCACAGAGGATATCATACCCCTACCTGCAGGTGCTTTACCAGAAGGAAAGTAAATTCTGATCACTGAAACCTCACAAGATATCTTGGGGTTTATGGGCTAGATTTTTTTTCTTAAGGGCTAGACCTCAAAACCCAAATCACTATGGCTCTCATTGATTGGCAAACAATAGGTCCCAGGCTAAGCCCCACTTGGTCATCATTTGGGCCCTGATTTGCTCTGCATGAATGTAAATAGCAATTATTTCTGTTTGAGCCAGAAACCCTGAGAGTCTTACCCTCTCAGATTGATTTTTTGGGAGGGAACCAGGTAAAAGTGGCCATTCGCTGCCTCATTACTTACGTAACCTTAATCACAAAGTAAACATTGCCTCAGTCAAATTGAGACACGTTAAAGGCACATTAGTACATTGTTACTAGAGCCCTGAATCAATACAACCATCTTGGAAAGCAATTTGGAAATAAGTAAAGTGACTAAAATGACTATTACATTTGACATACAGATATCATTACTAGACTCACACTCCAAGAATGTCATAGAAAAGTTCTCATACTGAAATATTTATAGCAGTACTTTTTGAATTAACAAAGAATTAGAAACAAAGTGAATCCTCTATTAACTGATAATGGCTAAACAAATTGTGGTACATGAATTTAAAACAATATTACTCTGTTCTAAGAAATGATGAATAAATATAATGAATTTGGAGAAGCTTGGCAAAGATCTATATGAATGGAAATACAATGAAATGATAGGTTGAAGAAAAAAGTCACTTATACCTGTTTGTCTCAGTTCTTCATCTGGTGAAAGAGCTGGAAGAAGATATGGCAAACCAACATCTTTCCTAAAACCCCAAATGGGGTCACCAAGAGCTGGGCTCGACTGAACAACAAAAACATTGCACTTGAGAAAGCACTGGAAAAACAAATATAAAAAAAAAGAAACTTTGTCCCTGCCTTCAAGGAGCTTATATTTGAAATGTTATTATTTATGTCTTTTTTTAACATCATCATGATTCCCACCCTACTTCACACTCTATATACCCTATTCAAACCCTATTCAAACCAGGAAGACGTCTCAAACAACAAATAGTATTTTTAAAGATGAGAGACAGAGGCACAGAGAGATTTGGAGATAGAAAGAGACAGACACAGAAAAAAATTCAACATAATTGATCAATGCATCAAAAAGTCTAAAAGTGTGTATGCTTGTGGATCTTCTACTTTTGCCAGGGGATAGGATTATCTCTTCAAATCTTTTTATATATCTTTTTAGAACCAGGTTGTTCTTTATAATTTGGTAACATTCCATGTTTTAGTCATTCTGTTTATTTTTTCTTTGACCTATTATTTCATTCTATTTCAGGTTTGCTATTTGGTATTTCTGTATGAAAAGTAGTTGAGTGATGTTTGGCTTCATTGTTCTTAAGTAAATAAAGACCTTATTTTAACAAAGAAGTACAAATGATAACATTTACAGGGATACCTCTTAGACTCAGTTATGAAAATTCAGAGCAGTCTTACCACCAGCTTAAATGGCAAAGATCAAGCCCTTAATTCATGACTGTCAAGCAAAGTAATAGAAAAACTTACTCAGAAAAAAAAGCAAACTTACTCAGAAAAAAAGCAAGAGGCTTTTTTTAATATTGAGGGTATAAAATGATAAATTTGCATTTTAGCAATAAATAACTCCAAATAAAATATCAAACACACCCACAGTGGTATGTGAATTACTTGGGAGGATCCCAATGAGATAATATTTATAAAGTGGTTAGTATTGATAAAAGTAGACACTTAATAATTACTTGTTCAGTTCCCCTTTCTTTGGGACAAGCAATAATTATGATGTTTTTGTCATATAATAGCAGTGGTAATATATGTACTTCTACTAACACTAGGCTAACTTAGAATATCCAACCTTGGCCAGATGAAACTAGATTCACCTGGTTACCATATCTCTAATTAATTCTTTCCCACTTGCCTGCTAGATTTCATATTATACACATATGTTTTATTTTTCTTTTGCTGATGTTTTAATTTTGTGGGTTTTAAGAATGAATATTACTGCAAGGAAACATTCAAATTTTCATTCTTAACAAGCACTATGCTAGCAGTTGACAATATTGATGGGGTACTGTTGGCTTGGTTATCTCAAGAATTCCAAAGCATATTCAAGTCTACAATGAAAAATCTCACATTCAGGGGAGCACAAGTGAAAATACAATTGAAAATAAAACAATAATGGATTAATTAGATTCCAACAAAGATGAATTTTTTAGGCTCTGTTTGTTTTGGGTGTAACATATGCTGCCATGAATGAAAGAATGGAAATTGATATTATTATAAACAAGGACATCTAATTTTTAACGTGCAATTTTCTGGGAAGGCCTGGGCCTGAGTTCAATTTTCTATCCCTTTACATTTTTTACATAGGAGTTAAGAATAAATATTGTAGTCTATGTGTCTCTCTATGGAGTGCTAACATAAAGGTTAAAAGGGAGAGAACAAAGTTACCAGCAATAAGCTGTCCTATAATGAGTTCTTTTTAATTAGGTTTTCCCAGCAGAGTTGGAAAATCCTGAGGGGATAGTACCTAGAAAGTCAATAAGGTTGTGAAGAAAGTGAAGAACACAGGGAGCTAAGATAGTATAGAGAAGTCAAAGACTGGGGTGAGGATACGTTTTGTACTTAATGTCACTCCACTAGAAAACAGAATGTCAAGTAATAGAGAATGAGAAGTAAAGGAACAAAGACTTGGTTATGTCCCTTTCCAAGGGAACCAACAAGAGGTTTGTCAAGTCCAATTCACAGGGTTCCATTTTCGTGAAGAAGTGGGGAACAGAAATGTGAAAATGTTCTACAACCTCGGACAACAGCAGGTCGATCATAATGTACTGATAAGAATGATGGATTGCAATTCAGCTATGCCATCTTTCACTTATATGACCTTGGGAAGTCATTTTACTTTTATAGGGCTCATATTTCATATACGTAAAATAAAGATCTTGGACAAGATGGTCTCTAATATCCTCTAAAACATTAATTTTCTGTGACTTGATTTTTGTCAGTCATATTTGTCTCTACTAGTTGTTCAACCTTGATTAGAAATCCACTTACAGATTAAGGATAGTTTTATCTATTTACCTTTCATTAAAACCTATCCCTTGCAGGGTCATCTCTGGTGTCCTCATCACCATCTTGCCACTGGACCCAGATGTCTCCTGAGGAGAAAGTGAGGTGGTGACTTTGAACAGCCCTCCCTCACTTAAAACCAATTCACTTGTAAGTAATGGTGATGAAGTCAGAGTAGGGGGAGATGGTTCAGTTTTGAAAGAATTCAATCAGACCTTCTCTTTAGCCAAAGGGAGCTTGATTGACACAAAAGCATATGGGCCTGAGAGTTAGCAAGGAGCTAAACAAAGGCATTGATATAGAAAAAGACCAGGCTTATATACACAGAAAGTTACATAGCCTATAGGATAATGATGTAATTTTAGGGTTTCTAATGGGGGCTGGAGATTCAGGGACCAGAAAGGCACAAACAAGGTGAGGAAGCTGGTTGCTTGCAAGATAAGGAAAGGTTGTCATGACACAGGATGGGGAAGAGAAATGACACAAGATGGGGAAATGAATGACACAGGATGGGGAACACCGGATAAGAGAAACAAAAGCATTTTTTTTTTGGTACAGGTTGCATGGTATATTGAGATAAGGGGAAGGGGCACTAAGGCACCCTTAAGTTACAGGATGGGCTAAGAATAAGTCTCAAACCCCCTCAGGGGACCTGGGAAAGTAATCATTACTATAAACCCTTAGGACACATTTGTATCCACATCAATGACGTCATCTTTCTGATGTCATGGATATCTTCAAGGTCTAAGGACAAACTGTAACCCATGAGAAGACTGAGCTGCCACACTGGGGAACCAAATGGCCCATTCCAATTTGGCAACTCAGATTCTTCCTTCCTTCTTTCCTTCCTTCCTTCCTTCCTTCCTTCCTTCCTTCCTTCCTTCCTTC
>NW_027185761.1:4957907-4968236 GCF_028583685.1 Petaurus breviceps papuanus | reverse complement strand
CTTCCTTCCTTCCTTCCTTCCTTCCTTCCTTCCTTCCTTCCTTCCTTTCTTCCTTCCTTCCTTCCTTCTTTCCTTCCTTCCTACCTTCCTTCCTTTCTTCCTTCCTCCCTTCCCTGATTCCTTCTATTCTCTTTCTCCTTCTTCTTCCCTTCCCTTTCCTACCTCTCCCTCTGTCCACATAGGGTATCATGCCCTTGCCTATGGGTGCTCTGACCAAAGGAATGTAAATTTTGATGGCTGAAACCCAGCAAGATATCTTGAAGCTTACAGACTAGATTTCTTTCTTTCTTACAGACCATGCCTTAAAGCCAATTCACTCTGACACTCATTGATTGGCCAGCAAATTGGTCCCAGTTCAAGCACCACTTCATTGTCCTACTTTGGCCCCTACTGGTACAGAGTGAATGTAAATGTTTAGGGAAAAGGGGCCATTCCTTATTTCATTTCTTAAGTAGTGAGAACTCAAAAAGATCTTAGTTTAAAGAGGTCAAAGTTTCCCACTACATCTGGGGTCATCTCCAATCTTCCTGATCTATAGCTTTCCACTGGATCCAGATGGCTCCCTAGAAGAAAGTAAGGCTGGTGACTTTGCACACCCCTCACTCACTGAAGTCCAATTCACTTGTAAGTCATGGCATCATCTTTCTGGTGTCATGGTCCTTTTCAAGAACAAAGAGCAAACAAGAACAAAAACTATCTCTAGTTAAAAGTTAGGGAACATGTTTCTCCTGTTCTTTTCTGAGAAATGGAGAATTCCACAGCTAAAGAAAAAGAAAGGCATTTTAATTCATCTCTAAAATACCTAAGTGTAAAGTGAACTTGAAAAAAAATGTTCAATATGGGGTAGATAACCACACCTAATAACAAGACAAAATCAGAATCAGAGAATATAATAGCTAGAAGCAACCTAAAAGATAAACAATTCAGTCCCCACCTCCATTTTACAGGTGGATAAACTGGGCTTTCTGACAGGTTAAACAATGGTCACGCCTCTAGCCAGAGGCAGCGTGAATCAGTAAGATATGATTGTGATGCCTATTTCATTGACTTCACTAGCCCGTGATCTTGATCAAGTTTCTTATCCACTCTCACTCTTAGCTTCCTTATCTGTAAAATCAGCATAAGCATACTTATAGCAACTACTTCACAGTGCTGTGATTATTGAATGAATGAATGAGAAGGATTTTGTAAATGGAAATTATATATGTCATAAATATTATAAATGGCAGGACAGGAACTTCCAAATTCCAGGAGCACTGACTTCCAGTTTAAAGTCCTTTCCACTATCTCCGTTAGGAAACTGCTTAATTGGCTCGATTAATCTCACCTCTTACATGCTTGTTGCAATATCATATTTGTAGGGGCCCTTAAATTCTTTAGCCCCATAATTTAACTTTAAATATATACTTTTTAAATGTGTATGTCATCCTAGTTCTTTGTTTCCCTTATACGATGTAGATGATGCAAAATATATACTGGCAGAGGCAGGTGTTAGAGCTCTGGGCTTGGAATCAGGAAACTCACATACATGAATTCAAATCTGTTGGCTTGCTGTGTGACCCTGGGCAAGTCAATTCTGTTTGCCTTAGTTCTTCATCTGTGCAATGAGCTGAAAAGGTCAGAGCAAACAACTTCCAGTATCTTTGCCAAGAAAACCCCAAATGGGGTCACAAAGAGTCAGAAATGAATGACAACAACTAAGTAACAGCAACAAATATAATTACAGAGTAATCATGCTATTTGATGGCTAATTTAGAATCATAGATTCTTGGAAGTAGAAGGGATTTCAGAGATCCTATAATCAAGGTACTGACAAGATCATTATTTTTCCCTGTAAGCAACATGCAGTATTTTGGTTAATGTAATACCTCCTAACTCAATGCAGTTCTTTTGCATGGAAAGTTTATCACAGACCTTCAAATTTATTTTCTTTTTCAAAATAAATCAGTTTGATGTTGCTTCAGAAGCACTGTCCAGAAAATTATTGACATATTTTATCAAGTCACTTCATGTACCAAACTAACACTTCTAGATCTTTAGCCTCACAACCTCAACTTAAAGGCAGTTTTAGGAAATCTGGAGATGCTGAAAATCATGAATGATTAACATGAATGAACTATTTGAAACAGGGAGAGGTAATGAACCCTTGATATATGCCTTCACAGGTAGGAGCTGTACATATCATATAGTAATTCAGAGCCTTATAACTCTTTAGTTAATTTGTAAATTTAAGAAAAAATTGCAGGTCTGTTCATTATTGTCATCACTGTTGCCATTGTTTAATCACGTGTGACTTTTCACAGCTTCAGGGACCATACTGTCCATGGTTTTTTTCTGAACAAGGATACTGGAGTGGTTTACTATTTCCTTCCCCAGTGATTTAAGGCAAACAGATGTTAAGTGCTTTACCCCAGGTTGCAGAGCCAGTGAGTCTGAGTCTGGATTTGAACAAGGTCTTCCTGACTTCAGGCCCAGTGTTTTATCCACTGAGTTGCCTAGCTCCTTTTACCTTTCATTATGTATTTGCATTAATGTTAAACTGCATTACCCTCAAATGCAGATTCACATCAGTTTTCTGACAAAATATTTATTGTACAAATATAGAATAAGAACTAGAATGAAATGCAGAGGTCATCTGAGAAATGTGCTACCCAAATCACAACTTCTATTTACAAAATATCCTTTACAAGACTACCTACCACTTAAAGATCTTTGTTGATAGGAACGTTCCAAACTTCCAACTCAACTCTATCGAATTTTAATGTAATGCCCTACTTTTTAGGAATGATTTCCTTATTTTAAGCAACAATCTATCTCATTGTCACTTGTTCCTAATGTTTCTGTTTACCCTTCAAAACTATCCACAATAACCTGTGTTCATGACACTAATTCAAATATTTAAAGACAGCTATGCCTTGCCCAGCTACCTTAAGTCTTCTCTACTTCAGACTAAACAACAGTTAATGGGGCAAGGACAGGATTCCTATCCTCAGATCAAAGTGGTAACAGACATTTTTACTTACATTTCTTGCGAACACAGTTTTCTTCCAATTGATTGTCAGGATGCATGATTTTAGCTTCCTTTGTCATCCTGATCATATTCCTCTAATATGCTCAGGATAGTTCCCAACCAGTCAATCAGATTGATTCTTTTGGTGATACCCACTTCAATGGAATGTGAACAGGAATATATCTAATCCTTCCACTGTGTCTTTTAATATTTAAAAATGACAATGAATGCAATGATTTTATCAGTACCTTGGCAGCCTCTATATTGTAGGTGCCTGCAACGGCCTCCCATAAGTCTGTCAATTTTTTGTCCATATCCTCACATAAATTCTACATAGAGAAGGCTCTTGAAAAAGTCAGAAGTTTTATAAAGCTGAAAGGCTTTTAAGAGCCTAAAAAAAGTCAAAACCTAGAAAAGTTTTTTTTAATATATAATTTACTGTGTAATTTACTGTTAGTTCATTTTAGACAGATCATTTCCATTTCTGAAAGACCTGATTAAGGCACAAAAATAGTAGCTGGTTCTCTTTGTGCTAAAATTATTTTTTTCTAGTTAAGTTAAACATTTTAGATGTTATATTAAAGGTAAATCAATACAGACGATACGGGCATTTTGGCACAGAATAGGAATATATTTATATATCTTACAAAAAGAGGAAGTGCAGTTTTTGCTTCATCATTTTCACCTTTTTTCTAAAAACATTAATTTCTGACTTCAAGAATACTTTCTATAGTGACTATCAACAAGTTATTTACATTCTATCTTTTTTTTTCCTTTTTCCTTTATTCTTTTCTTTTTGGAAGGGAATTGGGGTTAAGTGACTTGCCCAAAGTCACATGGTTAGTAAGTATTAAGTGTCTGTGGCCACATTTGAACTCAGGTCCTCCTGACTTAAGGGCTGGTGCTCTATTCACTGGCCACCTTGCCGCACCCCCATTCTATCTTTTTTAAGTACCTACTTTTCTAGTACTTTGTATGTCAGTGATGTTCATTTACCTTTTTACAAATTACCCTCCTCAACATCTCTTCTATCTTTTTTTTTTCCTACTCCACCCTGTCAAGAAAAAAATAATACCCAAAATGGATGACCTCTCTGCCACACTTAAAGGGAAGGCTGTGGATTTTGAAAAGACCTTGGCATTCAGAAGTGTCTGTGGCTTCTAGAGGAGGAGGGAAGGTATTATATTCTGGTGATTAAGAAAGTGTTAGGAATGGCAGCATGCTTTACTGCAATGGATTATGACTATAGGATTGAGGCAAGAATATCAGAGCTGAGTCTAACACTGAATCACTTGACAATACAACACATAAGGGAATTGTAGCCTCCTTCAGAAAGCAAAACTTTCAATGAAGCTTTTGCTTCTTATCAGTTTGGGATGAGATCTTCTCAATGAGTCTTCAAAAAGAGAATTGCTTGCATTGAGACATATTGAGTCCTGTCTCAGATCCCCCCACATTCAGTAATGACTGAATGATTACTTGTTAAGTATTTTATAGATAATGTTATTTTTCATATCTGAATTGAATTTTAATAATCACTGATTCTATGATTCTTTAGGGTCCCAAAATATTGTCAAAATCTCTATGAGCCCCATAACATTCAAGTATTCTGCATCTTAGAATGTGTTTTTTTTCATATTGCTGACTGTTCAAAGCAATTTAGACACACAGAACCACAGTCATTCTGACTTGTTACAGTTTGAAAAGCACATATTAACATTAGCTTTCCTAGAACAAAAATGCTATATCTTAAACATTTGCCATGAATAAGCAAAATTTCCATTGATTGCCTGAATACTTGAAATATTATTTTCTCAAATTTGGATAGGGAGAGATGGAAGAGAGAAATGCCTCAATCTTCATTCCCCTGTCTTTTCCTCAAGTGACTGAAGTTATATAAATGTGGAAAATATTCCAGAAATGTAATGATTCATGTATTTTTTTTCTCTCTTTCGGGTAATCTTCTCTATATGCCAACCCTCCTCCCCTCCTCCCCCCCCCCCCCCCCCCCCCCCCTCCTCCCCCCCCCCGCCCACAGAACAGGGAGCCTTTCGCTCAAAGCATCTGCAAACACTTGTAATTCCCTGTTGAACACCAACTGCAGCTAACATATGGTAACATCAATGAAGTAATCCAAAATGACTGCCCGCACAGCTCAATTTTCTTTTAGCTGTCTTGTTATGCCAGTTAAATGGTCTAGTGTTTGTTAACCCTTATGAGGTCTTCTGGCAAGACTAGGCAAACCCCAGTCTATAAAAAGCCTGCTTCATCTTAGCATTAAGGCAAATAAATTATACCACCTGTATCTACTTTGATTTGTTGTCATTAGCTCTTATTAATTCTTAAATGTGGTTCACATTTGGAGATCTTTTTCCTAAATAGCTTAAGGTGCTGTGCAAACAATGTTTGCAAATAACCTGTAAGTAAAACACTGGGAAGTGAGTTGGAGCCATCCTTCCTTTCTTGTGATCATAGGTGAAGCAGATTCATTTTCCTTAAATCAGAAACCTTGTGGTTTAGAGGAAAGAATACTGGGTTTGAGGTCAGAGGAAATTAAAGTTCAGGTTCTACCCATTACTAGCCATATTATCTTAGGTAGGTAACTTAAGTTCTGAAACTTGGTTTCTTTATAGAGCAAAACAGAAATAGTGAAATAGTATTGTCCTTTCTTGCATCTCAAGACCATTCTTGCATCTAAGACCAAATGAGATAAAGTAATTTGCAACCATAAAATATACATTTCTCAGCTGTTATTATAGAGTAATCATGTTTTCTTACATTTATGATTTATAGTTTGTCATGTTTAGCATTCATCCATTCCACAAACATTTATTGAGCTCCTATTAAGTCCCCTGTACAGGACAGCTAGGTGGAGCAGTCGATAAGAGCACAATGTTTGGAACCAGAAAGACTTATTTTCCTAAATTCAAATCTTGGCTCAGATACTTACTAGCTATGTGATCTTGGGCAAGTCACTTAACTGTGTTTGCTTCCATATCTCATCCATAAAATAAGTTGAAAAAGGAATGACAAACCACTTCAGTATTTGCCAAGAAAACCAAAAATGGGTTTAGAAAGAATCAGACAGGAATGAAATAACTGAACACAGTGTAGAGAGTACCAAGGACTGGGGTAGATACAATATATTTTTTTAAGCAATTGGAGTTAAGTAACTTGCTCAAGGTTACACGGCCAGTTATTTCTGGGTGTGGTGCTAAGTGTCTGAGCCCAGACTTGATCCCCAGGTCATCCTGACACTGGGGCGGGTGCTCTTACTCGCTGTGCTACCTGGCAGCCCCAATAGATACAATATTGAGGTAAGACATGGTCTCTGCCCTCATGGTGTTAAAAATCTAATTAGGGATTAGATAGTCAAACACACACTTACAAAAACACTTAGAAAAGAACAATGATGTATGATAATTGCATTTATAATTGATTGCCTTAAAGATATATTAAACAAAAGTACCTTGTGAGGCCTGAGGGGCAGAGTTGTTATTGAGAGCTAGGAGGTTAGGAAAGGTCTTAGGAAAGGTCTCATATAGATCTTGAGTTGAGCGTTAATAAATGGTCAAGAATTCAAAATGGTAAGGAAGGAAGGTGGGCATTCCAAGAATAAGAAAAGCATGCTATAAAGTGTGACATGAATAGATAAGTTGAGGACCACTTTTATAAACATAATCCCATTTGATCAGAATACAGCAGTACTAACTTCCAAGATTTAGTTATTAAGTTTCAGAAACTCCAAACTATATATTGAATTTGATTATAATTTCTGACATAGAATATAGAGTACTAGACTTGAAGTCAGGAAGTTGTTGACTCAACTTCTGCTTATTAATGCGAAAACAACCAAATCACTTAGACTCTGTGGAGTAGGTCAATCAATCAATAATAAAGTATCTACTATGTGCAAACTCTGTGGTAAGCACTGAAGATGCAAAGAAAGGCAAAAGACACCCCTTGCCCTTGAGGACAATGTAACAGGGGAGAAAACACGCAGAAACATAGATAGATGAAAGATAGAGAGAGAGAGAGAGGCATACATACATGCATATACATACACATACATGCATACATACAAATATATCTCTATGCATCTATACACACGTGAACACACATTTATACAAATACATATATGTATATATACATACGTGCACATATATACCCGTGTGTGTATGAACAGGAAATAATTAACAGAGAGAAGAAACTAGAATTAAGAGGCATTGAGAAAGCCTCTAGTAGATGTCTTGCCTTCATCATTTGTAAAATAGTAATAAAAAACCTTTAATGCCAAACTTTGAAGGTTGCTGTGAGTATAGAATGGTAATTATTCAGTGTTACTCTTTTTCTTAAAATTCTTAAGTGATTATTTCCTATTAAGTAAAATTCCAACTTCTTTGCCTTCTATGCCTTGCCCTGTGCAAACACATATTTCTTTAAGGCTTCAGCCTTTTTTCCTAATATTTCATCCTATATACTTCACATTTCCCAGGCTTTACTATTCTCCAGACACTCATAATGTCCTTGATTTTTCCAGTCCCTATCATTTCCTCACTCTTTTTCCTATCCTTTGACTAACTTTTTTCTTGTCTATAGAATTCCTGATAAACCATTAAACCATCAAAGATTTACCTGATAAATCATTGAAGATTCCTGATAAACCATTAAACCAGTTCAATTACTATAAATTTTTTCTATGAGGCAATGATGTAGAAATAGGGGGCAGACAAGAATTCTTAACTCATCACCTGATTGAAATATCAACTAATTTGGATTGTCTTGCTTTTGCAAGCAAGGGGAGGTCCCAATGATGCACTTGACAATCAGAATGAAGACATACCTAGGTTTAAAAGGCTTTGTCAACCCTTTCTCTGGATCTTTGGTCATCAGGAGGCCAATGACCAAATTGATTGGTTACTGCTTGCCTAACTATTAAATTGAGTAAGCTCAGAACTTTGTCTCTCAACATTTCTATCATGACATTTATTACATATTTCCAACAGCATGTCCTTTCACCATTTCAAACCTAACATTACCCCTCTTCTAAATTCCCCCATTTCTGTTGAGTACACCATCATATTTTCAATCACTCAGATTCACAACCTCAGCATTATCTTAGCCTCCTGACCTTCTTTGATCCCATGCATCTAATCAGTTGCCAGATCTTCTCATTTATCCCTCACCAACATCTCTTGACTCCATTCCCACCCCTCAATTTACAAGACTCACACACTAGTTTAGACCACCTTCACATTTTCCCTGGATTACTTAGAATGGCCTCCTAATTGATCTCCCAGTCTCAGTTTCTTCAGGCTACAATCCATTCTCTGAACAGCTACCTGAGTGATTTTCCTGAAGTTCAGATATGATTATGTTTTTGCTCTGTTTAAAAAAGAAGTCCAGTGGCTCCCTATTATATCAAGGATCTAACATAAATTGGTACGTTCTGTGTTTAAGGACCTAAAGAACCTGGCATCAACCTAACTTTCCAACTATGTTTCACTTCACTCCATTACATACACTGTGTTTCACAGATTTCTTTTTTTATTTTATTTTTATAGTTCCTCATATGCAGTCCATTAACCATCTCTGTGTCATTAAATTGCTTCCCTGCCCACCCCTCCACATGGCCTCATTAGGCATCTACATTTTTTTATAATCTCTAATCTCCTTCAAGGCATATATCAAATGATACCCTCTACATTAAGTCTTTCCTAATGCCGCCAACTGTTAGCCCCTATTTCCAAAATAACCTTGTATGTATTTTTTTATATCTCTCTATACAAATGTGCTTTCACCTAGCTAGACTATAGGCTTTGTTGGTCAAAGACATTTTTTTGTCTTTGTGTCCTAAGAATTTAGCACAGGGATTACAGTAGATGCTTAATAAAAATCTATTGATTCATTGATTAATAACATAATGTAAAGCATTTGCAAACTTTAAAATGTTCTAAAATACTTGAGTGTACACATAGATGAACATGCTGCTGCTACTGTTCCCACTATTGTTTCTGTAGTTGCAACGTTTCTTCTTGGGCAATGACATCTAAACATATACAAGATACTTTTTTATTAGGAAGATTATGCTCTCCGTAGAAGGATAAAGTGGAAATATATTAAAAATTAAATAACATTATGGAAATTAATAATGATGCAAGGCAAAGAAGAAATGTCACATGGCAATGAAAAATAAATTGCCAAAGGAATAATAAAATGTCAAGGGCTATAAGTTCAGAAGACATGACCTGCCTTAAATGCAACACACCTTTTCCCAACTATACCAGTGGTGCCCAAATTCCTAGGTCTTAAAAGTAAATTACATTTTCCAAGCTCTTTATCTGAATAGCAAGCACACATCAAACATGCTTTAAAACATTATAATAAGAGATAACTTAAACTCTTTCAGCTTTAAGTCACCCAGATGTATCCAAGAAGAGGGGAAATCTATGTTTCCTTTCTGGGTTAAGAGAGTACAATAATATTTACCCTAGGCTGAAGAGAATACCCTGCTTACCTCCTGGTACCTGTTCTCAGGTTCTGTTGCTAAAAAGAGTAAGGAAGAGATAACTCAGCTGCTCCTGCTACAGTGATCCAGATGTGGCTGGGAAGGAGTCTTGTAGAGAACAAGAAAACTGCCCCTCCTTATGAGTCTGATGACTACGTCTTTTGCATGAAATATATTAAAGCTACTAAGAAGCAGTGGTACTAGTATGTCTATGCAAATTGAGGAAAGAAATTTCATCTCATCCTTCTCTTTTTGTTTTTTACATCAATTCCTATCATTAAATATAGGGAGAACATTGGACCCAATAAGGAAATACCTGCAAAACTGCAATCAGCCAATAAAGAACTTATGAAATCTGGTATATAGTAAGCATGTGAATGCTTCTTTCTTTGATTGTCCACGGAACCAACCTCTTTACCAGATGGCAAGACTTTTTTTTTTTTTCTGGGATTGAGATTGGTTGTTAAAATTGGATATTAAATAAATTAAAATAAATCTGAGACTGTTTGCCTTTTGGTGTTCTTTCATTTAAATTGTTTTATTTGTATACATTGTTCTTTTGATTCTACTTAATTTTAAGCTCCATACATTCATAAAGGTTTTCCACCATCTCTCTGAATAACTTATATTCATAATTTCTTACAATATAGCATTATTAAGCTTCATTCACATACCAAAAGTTTTTCAGTCATTCTCCAAGCCATAGGAACCCATTCTGCTGCCCCTCTACCCCCAGATTTTGGTCAGTCAGCCTCTCTCCCTCCCTCCCTTCCTCTCTCTCTCTCTCTCTCTCTCTCTCTCTCTCTCTCTC